>NC_071997.2:73758397-74040897 GCF_028885655.2 Pongo abelii | reverse complement strand
TTGGCTTCCCAAAGTGCTGGGATTACAAATGTGAGCAGACTTGGCCTCAAATGTTCAATAACCACGTGTGGCTGGTGGCTGCCATACTAGGTAGTGCTGTTCTAGCATAGTAACTATGAATGATTTTTAAAGTTAGAAGGAATAATTGTATGTGTATATAAAATAAAATCACATCCACAGGTTACCTCTACAAAATAACACATGCATGCATACTGTCAAACATATGGACTTACTATTAGCTGAGAATAAAAACAGTATCTTGCCCCTTCAGGATGCTGCTGTAAGGCAAGCATAAATTAATCCATGAAAAGTGCTTAGAACATCCAAGTACCACACCATAAGCATGATTAAATATTAGTTACTATTATCATTAGATAATCTACTGCTTTGACATTTTTCCACTACTGCTTATTTCTGCTCATCCATTCATGTTATTATCTGCTAGCAAGTTTCTTGTGAAATAGAAGAAAGGTAATAACAGGTATCAAAGGTTTAAGAAAAATGCATTGGGGCAGGTTGCTTAGTGTGGGAGGATCAAAAATAAAGTGAATACTCATGATTAAAAAAAAACACCAAGTCTCCTCAAACTATTCCAATAAAATTGAAGAGGAGTAAATTCTCCCTAACGTGTTTTATGAGGCCTGTAATACCCTGACACCAATGCAGATGAGGACATGACAAAAAAAGAAAACTACAGGCTAATATCCCTGATGAATATACATACAAAAATTCTCAACAAAATACTAGCAAATTGAGTCCAACAGGACATCAGAAAGATAATATATCATGAGCAAGTGGAATTTATTCCAGGGATGCAAAGATGGTTCAACATATGCAAATCAATGAGCATAATACATTACATCAACAGCATGAAGTACAAAAATCGTATGATCATCTCAATAGCTGCAGCAAAATTATTTGATAAAATTCAACAGTTTTTCATGATAAAAACTGTCAACAAACTAGAAATATAAAGAAAATATCTCAATATAATAAACCCCATCTATGACAAACTCACAGCTAACATCATACTGAATGGGGGAAAGCTGAAAGCCTTTGCTCTATGAACTGGAGCATGACAGGGATGCCTACTTTCTTCACTCCTACTCAATATTGTACTGGAAGTTTTAGCCAGAGTAATGAGGCAAGAAAAAGAAATAAAAGACATTGAAATTGGAAAAGAGGAATTCAAACTTTCCTGTTTTTCTGATGGTATGATCTTATATTTAGAAGTACCAAAGACCGCACCAAAACACTCTTATAATGTGATCAACAAATTCCGTAAAGTTGCATGATGCAAATAACATACAACAATTAGTAGCATTTCTATACACAAATAATTAAATAGCTGAAAAAGAAATCAAGAAGGCAATCCCGTTTATGATAGCCACAAAAATAACAAAATACCTATGAATAAATTTTACCAAGGAGGTAAAAGACCTTTTCAAGGAAAACTACAAAATGCTGATGAAATAAATTGCAGAGGACTCAGACAAATGTAAAGGCATCCCATGCTCATAAATCAGAAGAATTAATCTTGTTAAAATGAACATACTTCTCAAAGCCATTTACAGATTCAATGCAATCCTTATCAAAATACCAATGTCATTTTTTAGAGAAATGGAAAAAAAATTCTTAAATATGTATAGAACCCAAAATTAGCCTGAATAGCCAAAGCAATTTTGAGCAAAGAGAACAAAGCTGAAGCTATCACACTATCTGACTTCAAGATATAATACAAGGCTACACTAACCAAAAGAGCATGGTGTTGGTATAAAAACAGATACATAGACTAATGGAACAGAAGAAAGAACACAGAAATAAATCCACATATTCACTGCCAACTGATTTTCTACAAAGGCACTAAGAATATACATTGAAGAAAAATATCCTCTTCAGTAAGCGGTGCTGGGAAAACTTGAATAACCGTATGCAGAATAAAACTAGGCCCCTCTCACTCACCATATAAAAAAATCAACTCAAAGTGGATCAGACACCTAAACATAAGACTGAAAACTATAAAACCACTAGAAGAAAACATAAAGTAAACACTACAGAACATTGGACTAGGCAAAGAATTTATGGCTAAGATCTCAGAAGCACAGCCAACAAAAACAAAGGTAGACAAACAGGACTACATTAAATTAAAAAGCTTCTGCACAGCAAAGGAAACAATCAACAGGGTTAAGAGACAACCTGTTGAATAGGAGAAAATATCTGTAAACCATTCATTTGACAGGAGACTAATATCGAGAATATACAAGGAACTCAAACTCAACAACAGAAAAACAAATCGTCCTGTTAAAAAAATGTGAAGGATATGAATACACATGTCTCAAAATGTTGACATACAAATAGTCAACAGGTATATTTTTAAAATGTTCAACATCACTAGTCATCAGGAAAATGCAAATCAAACTCACAGTGAGATATTTTCTTACCGCAGTTAGAATGGCTATTAGTGAAAATGCAAAAAACAGATGCTGGCAAGAATACAGAGCAAGAGGAACTCATTCACTGTTGGCGGGAATGTAAATTGGCATAGCCATTATGGAAAACAGTATAAAGACTTCTCAGAAAGCTAAAAATAGATCTACCAGAAGATCCAACGATACCTCACCTGGGTATTTATCCAAAGGAAAAGAAATCAGTATAACAAAAGAATACATGCATCCCTATGTTTATTATAGCATTATTCACAATAGCAGAGTTATGGAATCAACCTAAGTGTTCATTAACAGATAAATGGATAAAGAAAATATGGTATGGAATGTGGTACACAATGGATTACTATTCAGCTATAAAAAATAATAAAATCTTGTTGTTTGGAGAAACGTGGATGGAAGTGGAGGTCATTATGTTCAATGAAATAAGCCAGGCACAGAAAGACAAATACTGCATGTTCTCACTCACATGTGGGAGCTAAAAATAGTTGATACCGTGGAGGTAGAAGAGTGATAATTACCATAGGCTGGAAAGGGTGTGTGGGGAGGAGGAAGGATAAAGAGTGTTTGGCTAATGAATACAAACATAAAATTAGATAGAAGAAATAAGTTCCAATGTTCAATAGTAGATTGAGTGGCTGGTTAATAACAATATACTGTATGTTTCACAATAGCTAGAAGAGAGGACTTGAAATGTTCCCAACATATAAAAATGATAAATGCTCAAGGTGATAAATACCCTAAATACACTGACTTGATCATTACACATTATATGCATATTACAAAATATCACAGGAACCTCATAAATATGTACAAACATTGTGTTTCAAAAATTTTTTTTCAAATTAATTGATGGTTATTTACGTCCTAAAAATAGTTAAGCAAACAAAGTTCCTAAAAATAATCAAACAGACAAACAAAATCCTGGGATGGCAAACAAAACCTTATGGCTTTTAGGCCATCAGTTAATAAATTCTGCCACTTGCTACCTGTCTGTTATAGGACAGGGACAGGATCAAAGAAGGGCAGTAGAACCTGCAGGTAGATTCACATGAGTGAAGTTGCGAGGCATTGACCTACAAGACGTGTGACAGCCCCTGATGCGCCCATTCTCTGCATGGTCTGTCATATCCCCCTAACTGGACTGCTCTCTGCTCTCCCCCATCTGCTCTGATCAGTCAAGATCAGTTGTAAACTTCCCTTCTCAAAGCCTTCCTCGATATGGATTTCACTTGCTGTGTTTAATGATGTGGTTTTTACATTGACTTCCAAGATTTGCTGTTAATTTCATTCATGATAGTTGTTTCTCTCAATGATTATTTTATTAATTCACTCATTCAATATGCTCTTATTGGATGCCTCTATTGGAATTACGACTATAAAAAAGACAAGTCTGTATGACAATCTGTATTCAATGTGCGAGTAGGTACACAGAAAGTGCTCACTATGCTCACTACTATGTGAAGAACTCATAAAGGATTTCTCAACCCTCAACATTATCAACATTTTGAGCTTGATAATTCTTTGTTGTGGGGGCTGTTCCATGCATTGTAGGATAGTTAGCAGCATCCCTAGTCTCTAATCACTATATATGAGTAGCAACTCCCCCCATCCTAGTTGTGACAAGCAAAAATGTCTCCAGACATTGCCAAATATTCCTGGGGACGAAATTGCTCCAGTTGGGAACCTCTGGAATAAAAATTTTGAAAGGCTCCAAGTAAAAATAATGTAACATCAAACACCTTTTGGTAACAAGTTATAACAAAATTCAAGTGTGGGAAATACAACCACAAAAGGAGGCCTTTGAATCAGCAAAAAAATACATTTTTATTTGAAAAGGTGGTTTCAAATAAGTTTGAGGAAATTGTGAAGATTTGGAATATTTTTGAATATATTAAAAAATTGAAAATTTCTCAGGGTAGAAATTTTTTTAATCTAGTTACTCTAAATTTATTTGCCTAAGTAATACCTTTTATTTTTTTAAACAGTACTTATTAATTTTGAATTCTAACCCATTAAACATACTTTGAAAAATTCCATACTCTGTGTTCATTATGTAACTATTACTGGTTGGATTGGTACGTTATAGACATTGCTATCCCATTATCTACCTCTGATAAGATATCCCCTTAAGAACATCAATGATACTAGTCAGGACCCTGATAACTAGCAAGGAGAAATAAGGGACATTGTTTTAGGCCAGTGGTCTCAAAATTTAGAGTGCATCAGAATCACATGGAAGGCTTGTGATAAGAGATTTCTGATTTAATAGGTCAGGGTGGTGGCTGAAAATTTGTATTTCTAACTGTTCTGCAGGTCATGCTGATCCTGCTCATCCAGAGATTTCACTTTGAGAACCACTGTAAGGTATAATGAGAGCATCAAACCAAGTTACAGTTTCTATTTAGAGAAAAAACCTTTCTTGGTCTTTTGATGTGGCTAAACCTTACGACTGCTGACTGTTTCAGAAAGCCACAGAGTAGGGACCACAGATAAAGATGAGCCTTTATAACAGAAATGACAGTAAGTAGCCCATGGACAAATGTTGGTGGCACTTTTCTCTTCCATTGCCATCGCATACTGGATATCTCTCCGTAATTGGGGGCCTACTGCATTTAGATGTTCAGAGCTTTGTACAACAGGCTGAACAAATTATAAGTAAGTCTTAGATACCTTATCTGCCCTCAATGAATTTATAGGATACTTTAGAGCCACTTAACAATACAAAACAGCATAATGTAAAGGCAAAAGTAATAGAACAGAAAACGAAGAAGAGAGGGAGAAATGATCTCACATTATTAATACCACTCACGCCTGTAATCCCAGCACTGTAGGGGGGCTGAGGAGGGTGGATGACCCGAGGTCAGGAGTTCGAGATCAGCCTGGACAACATGGCGAAACCCTGTCTCTACTAAAAATATAAAAAAATTAGCCGGGCGTGGTAGTGGGTGCTGAGGCAGGAGAATTGCTTGACCCAGGAGACAGAGGTTGCAGTGAGCCCGATAACAGTGCCACCGCACTCCAGCCTGGGTGACAGAGCGAGACTCCGTCTCAGAAAAAAAAAAGCAAGCTGAGACATAGAGTATAAGTAACACGCCCCAGGTGTCTATCTTTGTTAGGCAACAGAGCAGGGAGTCAAATCCAGGTGTATTTAACCCAGAGCACAATGTTATTTCCTCATTGTTCACTTGCATCTGTTTTTCTTGAGCTGCTTTCCCTTCCTCATCCTCAGTATTTACCTATTTTATAAACTAACCTTTTTTATTTGTTTTTGTTTAGTAAATAAAAATGTTTGAAAACCAGCATGTTAGCATATTAGCTAAATATGTTCTATACTAGAATCTTACTGCACCAACTTTAAGACTTAATGAAAAGATAAAGTTTATCAACGTGGAGCTGACCTAAAAGAATAAGAAGACAACAGTGGTTTATCTTTCAAAATATTTTTAAGTTTAATATGCCCTTTATTTGATATGTTAAGTAATTTTAGTGTATTAATATGTTTCAATACCAAACTATATAGATGCATGAAAACTATAGAGAAAAAAACCCTAAATAAATCAGTAGCACTAAAGGACATGGTAAGCAGTAATTATAGAAAGATTAAGAATTTTAGAGTTTAGAAAGAAATGAATGAGAGAGAATTAAACATTTTGTCCATGTTAAGATTGCGTGACTGTTTTATGAAAGTAATCAGGTAAACCTTCAGAGTTAGAAGAGATCAAATAGAACAGAGTTGTATCCTATATAGGAAGATTTTTTTCTATTCAGTAGATTCTTGTATCCTGAGAATTGGGTTCATATGAGTTGCATAAAGCCTTCTCTACTGCATTGCTTTTCACAATTTAAAGTGCATCAGCATTATCTAATAGACTTGTTAAAACATAGATTTTTGGGCTCAACCCCCAGAATTTCCGATTCAGTAGGTCTAGGTAGGATCAAGAATTTGAATTTTTAAGAAGTTCCCAGGCAATGCTGGGTGCTGATAGCCAGGGACCACATTTTGAGAACTATAACTCTAGCAGTGGCAGCTCCTTGCATCCTGTTTTCACACATCACTCTTTCTCACCCCTTTCCAGAGGAGAGATCCTGCCTGGGGTCTGGAGAGATCCTGCCTGGGATCTGCTCTTTACATAAACCGCCTCTCCTTATTTTGCCTTTTGGTCTTCCTTTCGTGAAAGTCAGACAGCCACTTTTATTTTCTGATGCTCACAGAGGCATGATACATTGAAATTAGAACTAGATTGAGATTCTGGTGATGGGGTTTAGCCCTACACCTGCCACTAATTGCTCAGATATCAGTTACTTCATGTTTTAATTGAGGGATTGGGACTCTTTGATCCCTCAGGTATCTTTCAATTATTGATCCCTCAGGTATATTGAACGAGTTGATCCCTCAGGTATATTTCAAGTATGTTTCTCCTCCCTGACTAGAATGCTATGCCTCAGTGGGCACAAGAAAAATATTAAACATTTTCAGTGGCATGTGGTGATCTCTTAGGCATTTATGCTCCTGTCCCATGTCTAAGGAGAACTCCACTTCACTATGGGGAAGTGGCTACAGTGCTCTGGGACTCACAGCCCTTGGTCTTTGGCCCTGGTTCTGTGTTTGATCAACCTTCTCTGAGTTTCAGCTTCCTCATCTAAAAATGCATGGACATGCATTCTATATATTATACAAATAAAAAATCTATATAATAACTTTAGTTCTAGCTTCTGCTTACCACCTTAAAATTAATATGTGTCTATTATATGCCCATGTGGTAAATGACTTACATTAGTAAAACGTAAAAATGCTAAATGTGATCTACCCCTATGGTATTTTGTCAGTGAGCAGGTTCTTACTAATGAAGGGGAATAAATGTGTCATGCTATAATTTCAGATATTAATGGCTCATTGTGCTATGGTGATGCTACTTTCAGAAACACTTTCTCCCATACCCTTTAAGCAACAGAACAAATCACCTATCCTACATGTAATAAGTACCAAGTCTTACTGTGTGAACAATAATGGAGACTGGATACAGATCATTTATTTCATTTATTCTCCATTCTATCTTTTCTGATCGTAGTGAAAAAGGAGTTAAAGCAAGTCTACTTTGGCCCTGGTTAGGAGTTGCAGGGAAATATGTGTACCACCTTTGTTCCCTTAGTAAGTGTAAGTTATAGACTCAGGAATGGACTGAGTTAAAAAGGAAACCTGATAAATGAAATTCTATATTTAATATTTGTAATTTTTAATATTTGTTTACAATCAGTTGCCAAATACAATTCCTTTTGTCTGGAAAACAAGTTGGAAGGTCCCTACTATAATTGTGTCACAGTAGTCATGATGATGTGAATGCATTTCTATTATTATATATTCAGCTAGTGAATGTGGGATTGCACCTTTATTCTTCAAGGAAGCAGCAGAACCCCATGAAAAGAGCATTGGCCTGGATGTCAGGATAGCCAGGAACTCAGGGTTGAGACTGTTGTTTGGATAAGATATCTTTTTTAAAAATTACCTTGAGGTTGTATTTTATCCTTCAATTAAATAGAAACTGATAAGTTAGAAGTTGAGCTCAGAGAAGAGCATGGCCCTTTGAGCCCATGGAAGTAACTTTGGAGATTTCTACAGAGGTCAATACAAGGGTGAAGAGAGCATCAGGGTTAAAAACATTCAAGGTGAATATACTGGCACTTGTGTGAAAAGAAGGAAATCAGTAAGGTTCATTGACACGGAGGACACAAAAAGTAAAGTGCCATAAAAGAGAGTCAGAGACAAGATCATCAAGTAGTTAAAGAAACTCTTCCACTGACAATAGGATACTAGCAGAAGTAAAGGCAAAAGAGCTGAAAACATCAATCCTGGTATCAGAAGAAGGCTATTTTCCAATAGTCATTCACTTCTCTTTTCAAAATGCCTTTCATACATGCATCATCTTTTACAAACGTGAAGTGAGGAAGTGCTTCCTAGGTGTTAGCTAAGTCAGGAGGTTAATGGTCTGAGCTCCGTTTTCTGAATCTCTGATCCACAGGCTATCCCATTCCTGATGGAAGAAGTAGGGTGAGCTCAGCCCCGATTAGTGTGCAGCCTTTCCTAACTTTCAACAGCAATGAAATGGATTTTTTTGTAAGCCCTCTATAACCATGATTGTACTTTCACCAGGCAAGTATCTTTGCAAACTAGATGACAAAATAAAAATGTCGTTGCGGATGCAGCTTAATTTTTTAAAGTCCCTAATTATTTGGACACATACTGTCATACACAAATAAGTTAACTAAAAGTTAATTAGCAATTACTCATTGGGAGTGGGCCAATGATAAAATAAAATTTAAAAAATCTTTAAAGCAATTTTATTTTTAAACTATGAGAAATTGAGATTAGAATAATCTAATACATTAACTTTTATAGTAGAGTGTACAATATATTGACTACTGAGAGGTCTACAATGTTTAGTGTATAATGAATAAAGCAACTTTTGGACCTTGCATTTATCTTATAGTTGGTGACCTAGAACACTTGGTTTCATAAACAAGTGAGTCATGTAAGCTATTTCCATTTCAGGCTTTCAATACATTTATCAGGGCTGAGTTTATTGGCATGAATTTATCTTTAAGTTTTTTAAGTTTAAAACTGAAAATTTATTTCCAGGACCAGGATTTGGTTGGCAATGATGAGCCACAAAAGCTGAAAGGGTTTGAATTGAGAAAACATGGAAAATTATGGAAAATCTCAGCACCAGGGAAAAGGTAGATGTTAGAATTCATCAGCTTTTTTTGACAATCCTCCTCCCCCCAACAACTACATGTTCAGGTACATCAGGTATTTTACTAGCACACAGTGAGCTTCAATTCACAGACTAGAATTCAGACACAAGCTTTCAGTACTTTGTGGGAAAAGAAATATAGAGCAAGGATCCATTCTTAGGTGTCCACAGAATGTAGACAGAGAATAAGTAACAAGAGGGGTATCAGAGAGCAACTCAGAATTTACATGGAAATTGCGGTAATGAATCTGGGCATTGGTTACAAAAAGGAGCAAGATCTTCCACTGCAACTAGAAGCAAAGTCAAAACAAGGAAGCAGAAGCCCAAGATGGGTTTGGTGAAGAGACACTAAGACGTGAACCTTCACATGTCCTCTGTCCAGGGACTCTTTTGTCCCAGAGCCTGAGTGGGGCCTAGGTCTGAAGTGGAATAGACATTTACAGTTTTTTCAACCTTTTGTTCTGCAAACATATCAGATCCTAAAGACTGTACCTCTTCCCTGGAGGAGGACAGAAGAAGGGAGAGTGGGAGAACCTTGAATGGACCAAGTTTGAACCTTGATCTTGACTAGGAGAACATATATTTTTGTAATTAGGAACACAATAATAATGAAGAGAGAAGATTAATAATTTTTTACCATCAATAGAAATGACACGCATGGGCATGAGTAACTCCAAAGCTAAACTGACTTTGTTTAAAAAGATTTTGAGGAAAGTTTGGCACATTTCAGTCATGATTTGCACGATTTCACCTAGCAATACAAATATCTGATGCCCTAATAACATGCCACTTTTTCATGCTTTTTTTTCCTTTTAATCACTCAATCTTAGCAAGTGTTTGCCCTCAAAGTCCCAAAATAAGAGACTGGTGTTTTGAATATAATTTCATTAATAGAATTAGCATGATAGGCAGGGCACGGGATTTTTCCTTCTCTACTCTTCTTTCGGCCCATCTGGTCCAAAATGCTCCTCAGATGAGGTGAACTGCAACCACCATTCTACTCAGTTTATTCTCATGGTTTGAATTATGTCTCCCTGGAAGGGTTACTGCTGTTGAAATCCCTTGTGCACTTTTTGAACAAATGGCTGCTGCCAATCCTATTACTCAAAATTCCACAGGGGAGTTTAGAAGGTGAGTTCCAAATTCATTGTGGCTGAACCAGAAAAGTACATTTGAGAGCAAAATTCTGCAAAAGAATTTGGCAAGAGATTATTCTTGAGAGTTCTCTTTCCTTCTAAATGCCTAGACATTTGGGTTGATTTTTATCACTTTAACACAGTGTTTCTCAACAGCAGCATTGTTGACATTTGGGACTGAGTAACTCTTTTCTCAGACGTATGTGCATTATGGGGTGTTTAGCAGTATTCCTGGCTTCCACCCACTAAAAGCCACTAGCACCCCCTTAGCCAGTTTTGACAATCAAAAATGTCTCCAGGCATTGTCAAATGTCCCCTGGAGATAAAACTGCTCTCAGTTGAGAACCACTGATTTATTTATTTATTTTAATTTTTAACAGCTTTATTAAGGTGTAACTGATATACAAAGAACTGCACATATTTAATGTGTACAATTTGATGAGTTTGGACGCATATAAACACCTATGATACTATCATCACAATCAAGGTAATAGGCATATTCAACACCTCCCAAAGTTTCCTGTGTCCTCCCTTTTTCTATGATAGGAACACTTCACCTGAGATCTACCCTCTAAACAAAGTTTGAAGTGCACAATTTTTAATAGGCACTATGTTATATAGTGGATCTCTAGAACTTACTCATCTAGCATAACTGAAGCTTTACACCCACCAAATGACTTCTCATTTCCACTACCTGAGAACCACTGATTTAATACCTTTAAAATACTTTGATTCTCTAGACAAGATGACTAATTAGATTTGTAACAATATTACCAATAGATAGCTATTCATATGCAATCCTGTATTTTCTACCTTTAAAGAAGCACTATGCATATGTACAATATAAACATGATTAATATTGTCTTTTTCACATTACTCTTGCCATCCAACCAACAAAATGTAATATTGTCTCGATCATGGATTATTGAGCAATTGAGAACAAAACAACAATAAAAATAAAATTATTAGGTGACCCATAAACCAATATTGAAATAAATAAGCACTGAAATAACTAGTAATTCTGTTTCTACAGCTAGGCCATTTTTGTATTTTATCTTCCTTTTAAGGAGCTATTTTTCATTCATAGCACTGTTGTAAATTATGCACAGCAGACTTCTTCATTTAATAGGTTCAGGTCAGAGAGTGATTGTATTTCAGCACTTGGTATTCAGGGATTTTGTAATTTATGAGGTTTATTAATTTAGCAGATTATTTGCTTAAGATGCCACTATCCCTTCACCAAGCATTCACTGTGAGAATTTCTGGTCAGTTTAGCATTTTTAAAAGAAGCTTCAGTATTTAGAACATTCTCATACCCCTCAAAATTATATAAATTCCACAAAATTTAGCACATAGGAAGTGATTATAAGAGAAATAAAAGAACTGTTTTTTCCTTTTGTGCATGTAAAGGAGGCTAAGTGGAAAACTGGAAGTTAGGGGCTGAGGAAGAGCACCTTATTGTTCCCTGGAAGATTCAACAGGGAATGAAATTAGAAAGAAACAGGTACTGTAAATGCCAATATAGGAAGTGCTTACAGAATTAGGCCCCCTAAAGAGGGCAATCCCTAGCATTTCTGAGATGATCTCGAATTGGTCCACTGCTTCTTTAATCACATTACAAAACAGGCAAGAACAAAAAGAGCAGGGAGTTCTCCCTGCTGATGCAAATGGGAGGTAAAGGACTCAGTGCCGGGTGACTCAGAAAGGTATAGGCAAGTTTCTTTTCTTTGTATTTAGAAATATGAACTATTGCCACAGGATATATTTAAAACAAGAAAATGGGTTATAGGAAATCATATAAAATGGTATTATTTGAAGGAGCTTATATGTCCCCCCAAATCCAAATCTGACTCTAGTGTCCTCTCAATGTCCAAATGAAAATGCAACCATCGACTGGAGTACTTTCCTAAGTACAGATATGTCACCAAATATCCTTCTTTAGCAAAAGGGCTTGGCTAGGTCATTAGAAGCCAACCAATATGACTAAAATGAATCAGATATTTTTCCTTTAAAAAAGGCTTCCTGTATTCTTCATGGAAAAAAAAAAGCCTATTTTTCCCTCCTTTCTCTCCCATATAACCTTTCAAGAATCTTCCTCCTGGTGTCAGTGGTGAACTCCTCTCTGCCTCATACATGCTTCCAGAATTTCTGCATCTTCACACTTTTCCCTCACTTAAAATTACTTTCCACTCCTTCCTATCTGCATCTTATTATCCTTAAAGCTGTGGCTGGAGCCCCACCTCTTACTGAATCCTTATTTGAACTCCACCCTCCACACCCACCTTGAAATAATATCATTAATCTCCAAACATTTATGGTCCTTGGTGCCAGGATCAGTCATTTGTCATTGCCACTCATTGTATATTTTAATATTTTAAATGTGCATGGTTTATATTCTCAATGATAAAATAGGAAGCTTAAATATAGAGATGATTAATACTTCAGCATATCCTTTACAGATAATTGCTATTTTAGAAATATTTAGGTGAAATTAGTTGAGACGGAGGTGGTTTCTCTTTGTTGCTTACATAACCTGACATTCAGGCATTCCTCTCCTTTGTCTGTGACCTGCCCCCACCCAGTTCCAAGCATCTTGCTACCTGTACCCTGATCCTAACTAATTCTGTGTTTCCACTTTCTCCCACAACCTCTAAGATTGCATTGCCTCCTAGTATGCAACAATAATGAGTTAGATTAATACCTGCCCATAGTGAGTCAAATTATTAAATTAGATTCATACCTGCAGATTAATACCAGCCCGTGAGTGAGCCAAATTATTAACGACAAGTTAATCTGGGCTTTTTGCGCATATTATATGTGTATGTGCATGTGTTTGTGTGTATGTATTTGGGGAAAGAATAGAAAGATTCTCTCGACATTCTCAGATTATGCCCCCTGGCTGCTGCCCAGCGTACATTGATGAGCTGCTTACAGCTATCATCTGCTGGTAAATGAGAAGATAAAATGACTCAAGCTAATACATATGATGTAAATGATTTTAATCCACATTTATAAGACATCTAAAAGAATGAATGATGTGTGATTATTCTCAATGAGACTTTTTTAAAAGTCAGTTTTAAAGACATTCATTTTGTTACCCCAGCCTTCTCATGCCAATGCACTTTCTCTTCTATGTGTCTTGAACTGGGGTCAGAATCCCTTGCGGCAAGGCCTGGAAATATAAAAGGAGATTCTTTGTTCTTATAAAATTAACCTAAATTCACGACTTCAATGTGATAGCATTAAAATTTAATATTAATTCTATACCACTTAGGGCTTTAGTTTCCAACTTTACATAACAGAGAATGATTGTACCTTCCTTTATCTTCTTTTTTCTCTTTCTGTATAGCTATTTTAAATGTTCACTGGTTTTCCTGAAACTTAGCAATCAGATAAAACTGTCTTGATTGATGTTACAGAATCATGGATTTCCCCACCAAACCAAAGGAAGCCTTCCTCATTATCTCTGGTCTCTTCAGCTAGGCCATGCTCATCTTCAGGTAAATGTACTTATTCCCTATCTTCTCAAATCAGCTATCCACTTTTCTCCAGCCAAGCTTGGCTGTAAATTGACAAGATCTCCAGTTGTCTTTGTGATTTCCCTACAGAGTGCAGCTGGGTCCCTTTCAGTTTAAAAGAAACAGGTGTGGGGGTAACTTTGCTCAACCTTTAAAAAATTGCTGTCATAAAAGACAGAGATGGAGTGGTGACTTAAATATATATTTTTTGAATGGCAGAAACATCTTACTCTTATGGAATAGGAAATGTGGGAAACATAAAACTGGCTAATCACAAAGCATCAGGCTTACTGACTGCTTCCATTTGTTCTTCATTTTTTTTGGACAGGAAACTTCGATATTCAAGCTCACAGCTTTCAAAAGCCCTGAATATACTTAGAAAAATTAGAAACAGTGAGGTCAGATGGGAGTATTAGCTTTGAATCCTTCCAAACTTGGTAAACACCAGAAGAGATTTGTCATAACAGAAGAAGTGATGAAGTAGGAATTAAAAACCTGGGGTTCCAGTCTCATCTCACATAAACTAGCCAAGAGATCTTTGATAGGTCATGAAACCTTTCCGGACCTCAGGATTCTTATCTGTAAAAGGAAGAAATTGAACCAGATAACCTCTGAGTTATATTCCAGATCTAAAATTCAAGGGCTCAACCTAATATTTTCAGACCTTTTAAATTTCCTCTGGTGCATAATAAATGCAGGTTTGTGTTTTATCTAGAAAGAATGAGAGATATTTAGGAGTAAATTAGTAATAATTTTTGACTTAAGACCAGAGATGCTAAAGTTGGGTTTGTAGGGATATAATGGAAAAGCACCTACCTATTAATGTTCCATTCTTAGACATGAGCATATGTAAAGTGATACTGTTTTAAATATCCTCTAGTCCTTATTCATCATTATTACTCTTAACAATATTTTTATTATTGCCGCTGTGTTGGCAGGTTGGCTAAGATTTGGTTGATCTAGGCTGGGCTTGGCTGGTACCTCTACTTTAAATCACTGGTTTGTGGGCATGTTAGGGTGACCTTAATTCATATGTTCCTTGTCTTCTCATGCCAGAGATTTCAGCCAGGGCATGTTCTTCTTATGGTGATGGTAGATGTTTAAGGGTAATCTTAATTTACAGATGAGAAAACTGAAAGCCAGAGAGGTTAAATAATAACAACAGCCATTTCAAAATAGATGAAGAAAATAAAGGGGGAGAGGAGAATGATTATTTGGTTTATGCAGGTGGAAAATCCGAACAGATGATCTAGTTTCAGGGCACAGCTGAATTTATTGGTTTAAATGATGTTCTTGGGTCTCTGTCTCTCTCCATCTCTTGTTTCTGCTTTCTTCTGCATTGATTTCATTCTCAAGCTGACGTTAGCTGCCTGAAGCACTGGCCTTAAGGCTCATAATACAGAAGACAAACATTCTACCTTGTTGTTTACATAACATTTGCAAAACTATTAG
The DNA here is from genome assembly GCF_028885655.2 of Pongo abelii. Taxonomy (NCBI): domain Eukaryota; kingdom Metazoa; phylum Chordata; class Mammalia; order Primates; family Hominidae; genus Pongo; species Pongo abelii. The sequence continues at coordinate 74,025,595 of NC_071997.2, read as the reverse complement.
ACTGGCTGAGCTAGAGACAAGAACTTGCAAGAACTTGTACTCGCATAGCCTTGAGATAAGAGAAGTGAGGCCATTTGATGTCAGCGTGGAGTAGGGGAGGGAATCCCTGAAAGGAAAAGATGCTGAATTGATAAAAACTTACAGATGCCTGCTCAAGTGTTTACCTAAAAGCCTACAAAAGTGGCAGAGCCAGGACTAAAACATTTACTTCCTTGACAGTACACTTTAATATACCTTGTACAAATTAGTGATGTTCTCTGTGTCCCATTCTAATAGTGGTGGGAAGCAGGTCTGCCTAATGATGAATCAATGCCAACTCCAAGCCCTGGGTAGACAGAAATGATGCCCAGGACATATACATCTCCTATCTCTGGATCTCAGAAACACATTTGGGCCACTCATTTAATCTCAAGTGATCCAATACATTGAAGCTGGTCAGAATGCCCAACCAGCCGACTCTGTTTCTTAACTCCTGAAATAAATCGCTCATTGTGCTGGTAAGAGTGACCGTACCTATTTGTGTATGCAATCCCTCTATACAATTGAGGGAAAAAAATCACATAGTCTATTATTTTTAAAATATATCACCCCACTGCTATGTTTGTTTTATTCATCCTTTTAAAAACAAAACCATGGCTCTATGAAAGACTTTACTAAACAGAAAGTGATTAGTTCTGTGTTAGCTTCCTAGGGTTGCTATAACAAAGTGCCATAAACAGTGAATCTTAAAACAACACACATTAATTGTCTCGCAGTTCTGGAGGCTGCAAGTCTGAAATCAAGGACTTGCTGTCTCTGAAACTTGCAGGGGAGATATCTTTGCTTGCCTTTTCCTAGCTTCCGGTGGTTTTCCAGCAATCTTTGACATCGTTGGCTTGCAGCTGCATGACCCTAGTCGCTGTGCCTGTCTTCACATGGCATTCTCCCTGCGTCTCTGTGCCTTTGCATGCCCATCTTCTGGAAGGATACCAGTCGTGTTGGATTAGGGGCCTACCTTTTTCTAGTGTGACCTCAGGGATACCAGTTGTGTTGGATTAGGGGCCCACTGTTTTCCAGTGTGACCTCATCTTAACTAAGTATGTCTGCCACGACCCTATTTCCAAACAGAGACACATTTGAGGTCACTGGAATTAGGACATCAACATCTCTTTTTGAGAGAGACACAATTCAAATGATAACAGTCCTTGGCAGGATAAAGGGTTAAAACTAAGGGAACTGCTGGTTGTTTGACACTCCACTTAGTGAGTGTTAACACTCCTCTTGGCCTGCCCTGCTCTTCCCTCCTCTCTTTTCCCCCCACCACCTTCCCTGTCAGAATTTCCTAAGCACTTTCAACCTCAGGAGACAGATAATGTCTTTATATTTAACTTCCAAGGGAATTTTTTCCACATTAATTTATCATATCATACACTGATCCATGAGGTAAATTTGGCAAACTTCATTATCTCTTTTCAGTAAGTGACAAAAGAGAAAGACACCCAGAAATATGGAATGTCTTGTCTAAGGTCATTCAGCTGAGTGGTAAAGCTTGGATGAGAAGGAGAATGCCTAATTCTAACACCTGAGATTCATTCGCCCCTGTGCTGCCTCCCAGCTCCAGAAAGACTCAAGGATTTGGTGACTTTTAAATGAGTCTTTCCTTTCTATAAGTGCCACAGCTTCCCAGGCCCATCACATATCCAGCCATGTCTCTGCTTTTCACGGAAGGCTGACAATTCACAAAACTTTAAACGCATCCTGAGAGCTTTCCTAAGCTGTGTGGTCCTATTTAACTGCAAATTGGACATATTCACTTGGAGATTCTTTAAATATGGTAAGTCAGTATTTCCTCCCTCCCAAGATTCATTCCTTGTCGCAAATTTCCCCATCTCTGTTAATGGCCTGGGACCTCTTACCACTCCTACATCCATGTAGGAATCTATCTCATTGCTAGACCACATCGTATTTACCCCCAAACTCTCTCAGATCTCTCTCTTCCTTTCTATCCCAATTGCTGCTGCTTTTGCTCGGTTCTTCATCAGTCCCGCCTGAACTGTTGGTTTTCCTTCCCCACTGTTCCCTCCCTGCTCCAACTCATCCTCTACACTGCCCCTAGGGTCATTCTTAAAATGGTCAATTTAAAGCTCTTCAGTGGCTGTGAGAGCTGAACTATAAAATAAATCCAAGTATCAATGGACAAGATACTGGAAACATTGGGGGAACTATGGCAGTAAATTTGACAAGGGTAGTTGTATTATTAAAAATATACAAAGATAGTCTCAAATTTCTAAGCTGTCCAGGAATATTACATACTCAAAGAAGAGTTCAGGTAAATAAAAATGGTTGGTGAGAGGGAGAAAATGTATATATAGCAACTTTGAGTGACTTGCTCAGTTTTTCTGTTAATGTAAAAGTGCTCTATAAAAATAAAATCTAGGCTGGGCATGGTAGCTTATATCTGTAATCCCAGTACTATGGGAGGCCAAGGCAGGTGGATCACTTGAGGTCAGGAGTTCGAGTCCAGCCTGGCCAACATGATGAAACCCCGTCTTTACTAAAAATACAAAAATTAGCCAGGTGTGGTGGTGCAAGTCTGTAATCCCAGCTACTCGGGAGGCTGAGGCACGAGAATTGCTTGAACCCAGGAGGTAGAGGTTGCAGTGAGGCAAGATCCTGTCACTGCACTCTAGCCTGGGTGACAGAGTGAGACTCTGTCTCAAAAATAAATAAAATCTATTAATTAAAAAATAAAAACAATTGAGAATGAACTGTCATTGTTACAAATAGTTATAAAAATATTATAAATAAAACTAAGCATAATTACTTTTAAGTATTACAGCTCGTCTGGATCCATGGTTAGGGTTAAGAGGACTGAAAGAAAGAGTATTTGCTCAATCATATTAAAACCTAACTTGCTGATATTCCGCCTTGTTCTAAATTGCAAGTTTCATAAGCACTAAAAATTGGCTGACCTACTTCACCATAGTAATTGAAAGGGATTATTACTGACAATTAGCAAGCAAGCAATAGTAATAGATAATTTACTTTCCAAATATTTTGCAAGCAAGCACATTTTTTTTTCAAAAAGAAAACACATTAGACAGTTGTTTCTTGGCAAATTACAATGCATCTTTTATTTCTTGACAAATAATTCATACTGCAATGTTTTTTACAGCCTGTAATTCTAATGTGGCTGTTACATTCGTTATGTCTACAGACACTTTGTCAGGATAAGTATTCAGTACAATGCATAGGGACTTATCCACGCAGCGCTCATCATAGCTGATAGTCCCAAGATCATGGCCTGGGCAAAGCTCGGAGAGGAGGTCTTTTATAGCCAGATTTTGTCCTTCCAGGGAAAATGGAGTCATTTTCTATGTAAATGTTAAAACTCTTCCAGCCTCGGATGGTCTATTACAGCCTTTTCAAGGTGTTTTCTTTTCTAACCTTAGTGAAAAATATAGTAAAATCATGGCATATTTTTCTCATCCCACACAATGGAACAGAAATCACTATATCTTTAGCAAAGCCTAAGTAAGGTGAAGGATGGAAGAGGCTCTGATGATTCACGATGTATTATTGGATAACATCTTCATTTTCAGGAAAACTATATTTTGAGTTTAAATTAATTATTACTTATTGGATTATATTTCTGGTCAATATGCCATTGTTTAGCACTCTGTTCTCTAATTACAACCTTGTCATACAATTTCTATGACTTATATCACTATCAGGTTAAGTTTAATGCAAAATACGTATTAGGTAATCCAAAACTACTTGAATGAATTTAGTCCTCTGTGGTTTTCTGCAAAGGCACTGCATTAATGAGTTTTTCAGTGTCAATAAATCATTTTCTTTCCTTATCCTGAGAAAAATACATTGTTTTCTGCATAGAAAAGAAATTACAGTAGAAATTAAAGCACACGATTTGCCAAAAACTCTGGTAGCAGTATGCTGCTCTTTGTTCTAATGAAAAGCCTGGACTATTCTAAAGTCATGGACCTGTGTTAACATGGTTTCTTTTTCTTGGAATAGTACTCAAACACTCTTTGTTATATGAATGAGTGAATCTATGAGTGAGAGAATGAACAAAAGTCCTTCTCTCTACCTTCTGTCTGGATCTAAGGTATTCTTTAGAGCTCACCCTTACTGCTGTGACTTAGCCACCAAACACCTGTAGTTATACTTTGTGCATCTCCCCACACATCAGGAATCCGGCTTTCTGTTCAGTGAATATCTAATGAATTAATGACCCAGCTGACAGCAGTTTACTTGCCCTCTCAATAGATGGTGGCACTATTGACACTATGTCGTTCTTGAAATAAACTGTAGTCTTGCCTGATTTTTCTGCTTGCTACCCTCTAGCTATTTCTTCTCAGACTCCTTTGGCAATTTGTTCTGGGCCTTCTTCTGTTTCTACATTCTTAGTTAATTGCATCCATCACTTTAGTTTCATATACTATGTAGGATAATGCCCTCTAGGGCCATGCATGTTATAGTAAGTGAAATAAGCCTGGCACAGAAAAAAAAATCTTGCATGACCTCACTTATATATGGACACTTTTTTTTAAAGGCCTAACATAAAGAGATAGAGAATAAAATGACAGAGTTTTGGAGGGTAGAAAATGGAAGATGTGGGTAAAGGAGACAAAATAGAAAACGTGTATGATGAACAAGTCAAAAGATCTAACAACAAGAGGACTATAGTTAATAATGGTGTATTATATTCAGGATTTTTGCTAAATGACTAGATTATAGCTGCTCTTGCCATGAGAAGTGGGGAAGGCAAAAATGGGTAACTACGTGAGATGATGGATATGTTAACTTGTTCCACTATAGTCAACATTTTACTATATATATACATATATACGTATCTTTCATAATATCATATTGTGTACCTTAAATACATACAACTAAATGTATTTTTAAAAAATAAATAGTATCAAAATGTTGAAAACCCTCCAAATTATATTTCTTTCTCAGACCAATCTTCAATCTCCTGAGCTCTGAACTTCATTTATATTATTATTTATTAAATATTATATAGATTTATATATACATACATAACTTCATATATATTTATATATATGTAACTTCACATTTATGTGTATTTATATATATGGTGCATCTTCTCCATTCCAGGTGTCATAACAAAATACCACAGACTGGATAGCTTAAACAATGGGAATTTATTTTTCACAGTCTGGAGTTTGGGAAGTCCCAGATCAAGATACCAGCTGATTTAGTTCCTTCGTGAGGGCTCTCTTCCAGGCTTACAGATAGCAGATGCCCTTCTTGATGGATTAGTACCCTTATAGGAAGAGAAACCAGAAAGCTTGCTTCCTCCATCTCTCTCCACCATGTGACGACACATCAAGAAGCACATCATGAGCACCCCACCCTCAGATCTCGTTTAAACGTAATTACCTCCCAAAGACTCGGTCTTCAAACACTGTCATGGTGTGAGTTAGGGTTTCACCATGTGAGTGATGAGGTGGTACAATTTAGCCCATAGCACCAGGTAATCTCTCCATGGATACAGACTGAACAAAATTGATACAGGATCCTTTCTTACAGAACTACATTCTAGTTAAGGAAGGCAAACAGTAACCCAGTAAACAAAAATAAATGATTTCAATTATTATGTATCAGTAAAATATAAAGGTTAAAAAGTAAAATAAATAAGATAATTTCAGATAGTGATAAATGCTCTGAGGAAAAGAAACAGGGTAGTGTGACAGTAAAACTAGAATGGGATCAGGAGTTTAAAGGGCATGAGAAATAGGGCTAGTCTTTGTAGGAATGTGAACATTTAAGTCCTGGATCCGAATAATGAGAAGGAACAAGCTAAAATTTAGGGCAACAGTTTTCTAGGGAGAACCAACCCTGAGCTTGGCTACTTTGAGAAACATAAATAATTTTATAAACAAGGCTATAATTGGCATACCTAGTTGGCTACCTAAAAGACATTTTGTGAGTCTAATCTTAAAACCAGTTCTAGATCACCCCCTAGAAACGTATATCTTTCCTGATATTCCCTACCTCAGTAAATGGTTCTACCATGCACTTAATTGATTAAGCAAGACTTCTAGGAGTGATTTCTGTTACCTCTCCACCTCTCACTTCCAACATGCAATCCTGCTCCAAGACCTATCTCCAAAATACATTTGTTCACTTTTCCCCCTTACAACAATACAAGTCACCATGATTTCTCCATAGGAACTATTTCAATTATATATTAATCATTCAGATTGTTCACACTCTTGACTCCTTGAAGCCATTTCACACAAGACTGAGGGGGATGATCATTTAAAAATCCAAATTGTTGGGTGATGCAACAGCAATCAAGACAGAAGTATCTGAATAAAAAAAAGAGACATATACATAAATGGAACTGAATAGACAATCCAGACATAAACCCACAAATTTATGCTCAAGTGCTATTAGACAATATTTCTAAGAAAATTCAATTGAGAAAGAATAGTTTTTTCTACAAATTATGCTGGGACAACTGAGAATCTTCATGCAAAAAAAAGAAAAGAAAAGAAATTAGATGAATTCTTTGTACCACACAGATAAATTCACTCGAACTGGATTTTTGACCTAAATATGAGAGATAAAACTATAAAAAATCTTAGAAGAAAATATGGGAATAAATCTCCATGACATTGGGTTAGGCACTCATTTCTAAGATATGACAAGGAAAAGCATACATGATAAAGAAGAAACAGTTAAATTGAACTTTGTCGAATTAAAAGCTTTTGTGCTGCAAATAATACTACAAAGGAAGTGAAAGACAGCCCACAGAATGGGAGAAAATATTTGCAGATCATATATCTGATAAGGAACTTGCACCTAGAATATAAAAAGAACTCTGAAAATGCAATTATGAAAAAATAACCAGATTTTAAAATGAGCAAAGGATTTTAACTGACCTTTCCCCAAAGAATATGTATCAAGGAATGATAAGCACATGAAAATATGTCAACATTCTTGATTATTAGGAAAATGAACATCAAAACCAAGACGAGATACCACTTTATACCACTCTAAGGTGGCTATAATTAAAAAGACAATAAGAAGTGTTAGCAAGATTGTAGAGAAACTGGAACTCGTAAACAGCGGATGGGAATGTAAAACTGTGCAGCCACTTTGTAAAGTGTTATGTCAGTTTCCCAAAATGTTAAATATAGAGTTACTGTATGACATAACAGTTTCACTCCTCATTATATATGGAACAGATATAAAAATATATGTCTGCATAAAAATTTGTACTTGAAAGTTCATAGCAGCATTATTCATAATAGCTAAAATGTAGACACACCTCAGGCGTCAATTAACTGATAAATGGGTAAATATATGTGGTATATCCATACAACAAATTAACGTTCAACAATACAAATAATTGAAGTACTGATACATGCTACAACATAGCTGAAGCTTAAAATCATTATGCTAGATGAAAGAAGCCAATCACAAAAGGCCAAATATCGTGTAATTTTATTTATATGAAATTCTAGAATAGGCAAACGTATAGAGACAGAAAGTAGGTTAGTAGTTACCTAGGGCTTGGGGAGGGGGAATGGGGAGTGACTGCTAATGAATATGGAGGATTTTTTGGGGGAAAACAAAAACATTTTCAAGTTAGATTGCAGTAATGATCATAAAAATGCATGAATATACCAAAAGGCATTAAATTGTATGCTTTAAATAAATGAATTATATGCTTTACGAGTAATATCTCAATAAAGCTGTTCAAAATTGTTAGGCGATGAAGATATTCTGTATTTTATGAGTTACATGTTTGAATCAATTTGTCAAAATTGTATAGTTGAGATTTGTGCACTTCAGAAAATACGAATTTTACATCTAAAAATTTTTACATCTAAAAATAGATGTAAAGTAATATTTTACATCTAAAAATAGATGTAAAGTAATAATCAAGTAAGGGTAGAGAATAAAGGAGAGTATAGATAAAAATAGCAGAATGTTAATAATTGTTGAAGGTCAATAATAGGTACAAAATGGTTTATTACAATATTCAGTTTATTTTGCATGTATTTAAATTATGCCATCTTATGTTTTAAAGTATGTATTATATGCATAAATATATATTTCTGCACAGCACTTTTCAAAGGCCTCTCTACTGTGGCCTTACAGAATCCTGCAAGGTTTAGCCCGCTGCCTCCCCGCCTCACCTTGTGCCCCTCTCCCACAGGCTTGCTCTGCCCCGTCACCCTGGGCTTCTTTTTCTTCCTCTCTGCGGGTGCAGGAATACTCATCCTTTCATCCTTTTCTCTGATTCTCCCTTCATATTTTGGGCCTCAGCCTATAAGTAACTTCCTCAGAGAGGCATTCTATTTCCATCAAACTCTCTCTCGTGGCTCCCAACTTTTTGTTCTTTTTTTCATAGAACATACCACAACATGCAATTATATATTTATTTATATTTTTATTTGGTTTTTCTCAGTAGGATCTAAACTTCATGAGGTCAGAGATCTTGTTCTATTTTGTCCTACACTGGCTATTTTCTGCCTAGAGTTTGCCTGCCAATACATTAGTAAATACTAGTTTTTACACAGAAGTAAAGAATAAGTGAGTCTAATTTTAGATGGTTCACCTTATGAAGAATTTCTAAAACCAGATTAGACCATGGAAGAACTAAAGTTTCAGAATGTATTTCCTGTTTTTTTAATGTTTCAGTGATACTTTTTCTATCAGCAACTTTTTATATAAAAACTCATTACTCAGGGTTTTTTAAGATGGTAATTTAAAACATTTTAGAGTGAGGTTGAAATTTCAAGGAAATCTTAAACTGTATTACCAAGAATTATTTTTTCTGATGCCAGAGGGAATTTTTTAAGAATATAATATGGCTATTGTTTTGTAGCTTAATGAACTCAAAGTGAGGAAATAAGCACAGCTGCTGGCATTTAAAGCTATCAATAGGTAAACAAGGCGAGAAAACAAGTAATAAACCTTGCTTTCATTTTTGATTGCCAGGAGTAAAATTAGAATTGTTAAGAAAAAGATGGAGCACAGTGTTGGGGTATTGTTAATTAAAAAAAAACCTAGTATATATGCTTAAAATATTCTTAAAGCAATGGATGTGATGAAAGATACATATTAAATACCTAGGTGCTACATTTTTCAACTGCCAGCAAAAATTCTGAACATTTTGGATGCACTTAATTTTTAAAAGAGCAGAAATTAAATAGTTTATACTGTGGTAAACTATAATCCTCAAAATTCTTAAAAAATATATTTTCCTTAACAATATTGAAATGTTTTTTAATGCAGTATATATTTTATATGAGGTAGCTACATTATTCTGCTTTTCAAACTTTAATGTGCACAATAATTCAGGGGAATCGTATAAAATGAAGACTTTGATTCAGTAGATCTTGGATGGGGCCTACACTTCTGCATTTCTAGCAATTTCCCAGATGATGCCAATGCTGCAGGTCCAGAGACCACACTTTGCTCAGTAGTGATCAGTACGCCATTGAACTTTGTTGGCAGAGGTAGTTCCATTACTAAAAATTATAACTAGACAGTACCTTGAAGATCATTTAGTGTTTTCCTGCCTTCAGGAGAGGAACATCTATCATGAGGGCAGATGGCTTTTCTCTTTTTGAAGATCTTAAGGAAATACCAAACTGCTTAATTTGCATCCCATTATAGTGTTTATTCACTTTGATCCTTAAGGATCACATATCCTGGTAAAAGTGGCAAACATATAGGCATGTGAACCACTGAAAAATAATACAAGGCAATAGATGACTATGGGCTACTGAAACCCTTGGCTCTTGATTCAAATATATCTTTCTCTATGTCATTTTTAACTTGATTTTTATCTTTATTCTGTTCATATTATTATATATATAATCATATGCTACATCAAATAATTGTTTGAATTATAAAAATACAAATTAGGGAATGCTACATGAGTGTTTTATATAGTAAGTCTGACAGAAATTCAGAGAAAGGGAAAAGTCTAGAAATCACTAGACATTGCCCTAGAATGCTTCTTTTAGGAGGTGTTTTTAAGCTGGGTCTGCAGCAACAAGAGTGAAGTATAGAAAGGAAGGACAAATAAAGTGTGTCAGCTAAAGAATAAGTGGAATAACTGGGTAGAACAAAGCGTTGGGAGATAATAAGAAATTAAATAGAGGAAAAATTTTAAAGTATAATTGGAGTTAGGCAGTAGAAAACTTTCAGGAGTAAGACTCAGTGATTTGCCTACTCTTCCAAAGGCAGTGGGAGTCATGGGAGGTTTTCTGTGGGCAAATGACGAGATGAAAGCACAGTTGAGCAGGCTGGTAGGAGCCAGAAGGAGCTGGAGTTGGGGAGCCCATCACCCTACAAGCATACAGAACCCTGCCATAGACATGGAAGGGCAGGGAGAGGAAGTAGCTTTGGAGAAGATGTATTTGGACCAAAAATCTGAATTTGGTCTAACATAAATGTTTCCAGCTTTAAGTCTATTATGTTTGCTTGATTTCTGTAAACATAGGAGAAAATGATTAGACTCTGAATAAACCAAAAAACTCAAAATCTAGATACATTAGAAAATAATAGGTTTTTTAATGTAAATGACGAGTTGATGGGTGCCACAAACCAACATGGCACATGTATACCTATGTGTACGTTGTGTGCATATACGCTAGAACTTAAAGTAAATAATACAAATAAAAATAAATAATAAGGTTTTTACTCTTTACTAGATTTTTTTTAATCTTTCAGAATGTTTAATGCTTGGCTCCGTTAGCCTAAAACACACAAACACAAACACAAATATGCACACACAGATACATACACAGATACATAACACATGCACACACATGTTCTCTCAACCTTGGTCTTCACTTCTTTTGCTGTTCTACTTCTCTCCTTCTTTAGCTGCTCTGTGTAAAGATGAATCTACACTCATGGCCTGCCCTTCAGCATTTTGCAAATTTACTCCTTAAACATGTTGCACTCTGGCTTTTGTGCCCTCAACCCCCACAAACAGTTGAAATTTTGCTGAAGAATAATTTACTAATTTTGAAATTGAGTAGCCTAAACAAATTTTTACTATGAAAAATTGCAAATATAAGGGCAAATAGCAATATAACGAACTTTGCGTCACCATCATTTATACTCAAAAATTACCAAGACTTTGCCACATTTGCTTCATTTTCCTTTCCTCTATTGAATTGCTAGAAAACAAACCCCAAACATCATGTCATTTCACTGCTACACATTTAGATACTTTATTTCTAAATAAATATGGACATTTTCTTTTATAATTATAATGTCATTATCAACCATAATAAAATTAACAATTACTCCTTAATATAATCTGATACCCAGTACTGTAATCAAATTTCTCCCAATTATCTCAAAAAGATTATAATTATTTTGTTTGAATCAGGATCTAAGCAAGGTCCACACAAGACAATTTCCTGATAAGTCTCTGAAGCCTCTCATAATCAAAAGCATTTATTCCTAGCTTCTGTTCCCTCCTTTTTCTTCTCTCTGCCTCTGACTTGCTAAAGAAACTGGGTCAATTGATTTGAAGAATATCCCACAATCTGGATTTGTCTGTTTGCTTTCTTGCAGTATCATTTCGATTGTTCTTGTTCCTATTGTATTTGCTGTACATAGGGATTACCTTTAGATGCTTGTTTAGATTCAAGCTCAGCATTTTATAGCAAATAATTTATAGGTGATCCTATGTGCTTCAAACTACATCAAATCAGCAGGCCCATAATGTCTTAAGTCCTATTTTTAGTGCTGCTAAGATTGATCAATGGGTGCAAGTATTGACAGCCTGATCTCTCCATCAACTGTTCACCTAATGGTTCATCCATGTTGGGTTTTGCCTAAATCACTTTACATCATTAGAGTTTGAAAACTGAATTTCTAATTCTATTATCCATTGCAAATTTCTGGAGTTTATTTATAAACAGGTACTTTTCCTCCCTCATCAATAGGGCTATTTGGGTAGCCTGCAATATCATTTATACAGGAAAGGCAGAATAAATGCTTACCTCTTTCCTTTTAATTGACAGTCTTGAAAGTAAGGCATTGGTATTTAGTTACTTTAAATGGTATCCAATGAGATATAATCTCCACCCTCTCACTTTCGAGTTCTCTGTTTTTGTCCACCTCTGTCTCTTCTAAAGGACCATTTTGAATTCATAAGACAGTACTTAATTGTTTTAACCAATTGCATCATTATTTTTGATGCTCAAATTGTTTCATCTTTGGCCAGTTGGAAGTCTTTCATATTGTCCACTGGGTCCTTGGATTGAGACCTTGCCTTCCAATCCATCAAGATTTTTCAGGCTCATATTGTATAATTCCCCCACCGATGTGTAATTTTTTCCGTGAAACTGTTACCAAAATATCAGGGGAGTGGTCTAGGTCCTGTTGCCCATTGCCCAAAAAGCCTATCGCTGAGAAAATGAGTATTGCCAGGGAAGAAGGCTTTATTTGGATGCAGAAGCTGTGGAGACAGGAGATAAGTCTCAAATCCATCTCCTCAATCGACTACATTTGGGGGATTATGTAGTGGGGACAGATGTAGCTATGTGTGGGAAAACAGGAATTAGAAAGGGGTAACAAAAGGGGAGTTTCAGTTCCCTGATACTACCTGGGAAGCCTGAGGGTCAGTTTCCTGAGGAAGGAACTCAGATAAGACTCAAGCATTAACACTGAGAGGGTCAATTTCTATGTTTATCCAAAAACCATCTATGGGACAACTGGGCTGGTTGCAAAACCCTGATCCCTTTTAGTGGAGATTGGTATTAAACTTTTACAAACTGGCCCTGCATATACTCACAGTAATCGTAAGCTCCAGGTTCACAGGTATCAAACAAAAGTAACTGATTTACCTTAAAGCTAGAAACATTTATACTGGACTGAATGGCTTAAACAACAGAAATTCACTTTTTTACAGTTCTGGAAGCTAGAAGTCCAAGATCAAGGTTCCAGCAAGGCTGGTCTCTGATGAGGCCTCTCTTCCTGCCTCGCAGATACCCACCTTCCTGCTATGATCTCACAAGGTTTTCCCTCTGTGTGCACACTGACAGAGAGAGGACGCTGGCATCTTGTGCCTTCTTATAAGAACACCAGTTCTATTGAATTAGAACCCCACCCTTATGACCTCATTTAACCTAATTACCTCCTTGAAGGCTCTATTTAAATATTGTCACATTGAGAGTTAGGCCTTCTGTATGTGAACTTAGAAAATGGGGCACAATTTAGTTCGTAATACTCACTTTTTTATAGACTGTTATTGCTTCTAGGCTTTTTCAGTGGACAAAGCTAAGAAGAATTTATTTGGAAAAAAAACTTGGTTATGTAAATCTATGTTGCCTTTTCTAATTTAAATGTAAATTAAATAATAGGGTTTTAACCTAATTTCTTGGATTTTATTTTTGTTTCTTTTTCCTTTAGTTTGAAAATCTTGGTTCCTAACAGTTATAATAACAATTACTTGTTTGCATCATTCTATCATATACATAAAATAATTTCAAAATAATAATACCAATATTACTACTACTAAATAAGATTAACATTTCTTTGAAGCTCTATTTGTCTTAGGATATATTTCAATAAGGGCATACAGTCTTTATTAAGTGAATTTAAATAAACTATTTTCTCTGTGTGGTTTTGTTATCAGTTGGTATGCACTTTGGATAAAAACTTTTGTTAGTTTATTATTTGAGGTATTTTTTTTTTTTCCAGACAGGTCTCCCTCTGTCACCCAGGCTGGAGTGCAGTAGCATGATCTTGGCTCACTGCAGCCTCTGCCTCCCAGACTCAAGTGATGCTCCCACCTCAGCCTCCTGAGTAGCTGGGACTACAGGTGCATGCCACCACTCCAGGCTAATTCTTGTATGTTTTTTGTAGAGACAGAGTTTCGCCACGTTGCCCAGGCTGGTCTCCAACTCCTAGACTCAAGCAATCTGCCTGCCTCAACCTCTCAAAGTGGAGGATCAAAGGCATGAGTCACTGCACCTAGCCTAGAATTTATTTCTTAATTATTTTTTTGAGAAGGAAAAACACTTGTATTTCCAAAATCAAAATTACATAACATGGAATATTCAGAAAAGTCTTACCTTTATTCCTGTTTCCTCTACCATATTTCCCCTCTTCTCTTCTAGATAAACATTTTTTTAAGTTGACATTTTATTTATCCTTCCTTGGTTTATTTTTACTGGGCTAGCAGGATTGTTTTAACAATAACAATCTCAGCTCTGTATCTTTTTATTTTTTTGTTTGTAGATAGTCCACTTCTGTGCCTTTTATTTTTGCGTTCAACATATTCTAATGAAATCTGTCCTGGTTTTACATTAAAACTTTTCTTAACATGTTCATTTTGAATATTATTTTTTTTCAAAGTACAAGCAAACTTCAAAAATATAAAAAATGTAAAAGGTTTGGTCCCTAACTGAATAGAATATCATCTAAGACCTATTCTCTGATGTTTTACTAGTTACAATAAATCACTCACACTTTCAGGTGAGAAAATACAGCAATTTTTAAAAAACAGACAAAATCCTAATCAGGGAGCTGGAGCTTACTTTCTAGTTAAAGTAGACAGATGATGAACAAGTACCTAAATAATATATAAAATGAATATGCAACATGCAAGTCATATCCATTTCCCAGGGCTGTCACAACAAAGAACCACAAATTGAGTGGATGAAAACAACAGAAATTTATTCCCTCACAGTTCTAGAGGCTGACAGTCTGAAATCAAGGTCACAGCCAGGCCATGCTTTCTCGGAAGCCTCTAGGGGAGGGTCTTTCCTGGCCTCTTCCAGCTTATGGTAGCCCCAAGTGTTCCTTGCCTTGTGGCAGCCTAACTACAATCTCTGCCACCATTTGCTTATGACATTTGCCCTGTGTGTCTCTCTGTGTCTGCACATGGCTATTTTCTTAGAAGGACATCAGTCATATTGGATTAGGAGCCCACCCTACTCCGGTATGACCTCATCTCAACTAATTACATTGGTAATGACACTATTTCCAAATAAGGCCACATTCTCCAGTCCTGAGGGTTAGGATCTCAACATGTATTGTTTTGAGGGAACACAACCTAATCTATAACATTATGTATTGGTAAATATTACAAAGAAAACAAAGTAGAACAAGGAGGATAGAGATGATATGGCAGTAGTATTGAAGGAACATGAGATGTGATGAAATTTTGAGCATTTTTTTTAAGATAACATTTTTCAGAAATCATGGATAGATATGACATGTTATCAAGGATTATTCCAGGCTTTTTGTCTCAGTCACTGGAAGGATAAAGGCACCATTTGCTGTGGTAAAAATTAAAAAGTAAAACTTTTGAGGGAGTAATTAAGACTTGAGGTTTTGATCAATTTTAAGATATCTGTTGGACACACAAATGGAGATGACAAATAAGCAGTTGGACATACAAATAAAGACTCTAGAGGAGTGGCTCGGACAGGAAATATAAATTTGGGGGTCATCAGTGACAAATTATATTAAAAGCCATGAGACTGTATAAGATCATACAGAGACTGAGAATGATTAGTGACTTGGCTTTTTGTAGAACCAAAGTTTGGAGATTGGAAAAATAAAGAGGCACTTGCATCGAAAACTGAGAAATATTGGCCTGTGACTTAGAAAAAGGCACCATTCTGAGTCTCAAATGACTAAGTCTTTCAAGAACAACAGATCCTGATAGACCAAATACAGTGAGGATGTTATTAACCATTGGATATGGCAATGTGAAGGTCATTTGTGATCTTGACAAGAGCTGCTGATAAGAGTGGTAGGACAAAATCCTGACTATAGTAGGTTCACAAGGGAATGGATAGAGAAGGATTGGCCATACTGCACGCAGGTGAATCTCATGGGGTGAAATTTGCTAAGAAAGGAGGCAGAGAAAAAACCTGGAGTGAAAGTTGGATTCAAAGGGTTACTTTTTGGATGACCAGTAGAGAAGGAAAAAACAATGATACAGGAGACAGAGGAGACAGTTGCAGATGCAATTGAGTAAATATAAAGGAACTGGATCTAGGGAGGCATTGGCCTTAGTGTGAAGCTACAATTTCTATCTACAGTTTATTTCTAGTAACAACAGGAAAGCAAGGACATCAATGTGGATTGAGTTGTGCATAAATTTGCTGTTTTGCTGCTGGAAGCATATGAATTGTTTGTTATTTCAAAGACATAAGAAGCAGTGTCATCAACTGAAAGGGAGTCCTCCAAATTAAGGCCAAGATGAAGATTTCATCATGCACAATTACTCACTTTATAATAGCATAATGAAGACTTACTTTATCATGTATCACTTGTTTTCTATACTCATCATACACAAATCTATACTGTAATATTTTTTAAGACTCTGGAATTTTCCACTATGAAAGTGTATTTCTGAGTTTCCTTAAGGAAATAAGAAAAGCATTGTAATTAGGATGATATACTTTATTATACAAACTTTAAATGGTGTTTTATAGGATTTAAAAAAGAAAATGCTCATTGTAGATATGACAGTCTATAAGCCAAACTTTTATAAAACTTTGATAATTTCTGCAACCATAAAACTGATCTATTTCAAAATTAGACAGCCTCACTCATTTCTACTCATTTGGGTAGAAATTTGTCAAACAACTGAATAAAGCAGAAAAGATAAGAAACAAACAATGGGAAATAATTTATTTCACTTACTGAATTAGTTAATAGAAGGAAACAAAGAAGATTATTTAAACAAAATTTTCCTTTAAGATAGTACCAGTAAGATATCTAGTGGTAGATGAAGAGAAAACCCCATAATATACCCAAAAGAGATGGTGTTTGTTTTATTATTTTCAGCAACAAATATATAATCTAAAATTTATCAAAACAATGCTCTTGACAGAAGCATCTAAGCTTGAATGTTTTCTAAAAAAAATTTCAAAGAACATATTTTGTTTAAAATTAATTTTTAAAAATTTGCATTTGTGTCTATATTAATATTTGAATGTCAACGCTTTGTGGTCTTCTGTGTCCATTTGTGTGTGTGTGTGTGTTCGTGTGTCTGTGAGTATGTTCAAAAAGAGGTAGGAGAGTAGAAAGTCAAAAGTTTATTGTTGGAAAAAATGCATTGTTTGGGAGAGTTTACAGTCTGGTTGCAGAGAACATACATAGGAGAGAATGACACACAGATGTTATGTAAATGAAGATAATTTAAAACACATACAAGTGGAAGCTAACACAGTAACATGAGCTCCTAAGTGCCTGACAGTAGAGTAAGGACTTTTGAATGCCAATGGAAGAGAGAACATAGAAGTTAGTTGTAGTAAGAACCTAGGTATGGCTTTCTCAGCAACATTTAAAATTGCGAATTGCTCCTTCTTTGGTACTCTGTCTTTCTTAGATTTCAAGATACTATTATTTTCTAAATTTTATGCTTTCTGTTTTTCTTGGCTTATTTGGCCAGCTCTCCTTTCTCCCCGGAAGCAAGATTCAGTATTAATTCTCTTCTTTGGCAACCACAATAGATAATCAGCACTGTTATATTAATCATTGTTCTGAATACATTTTATTGCTTAAATCTCACAATATCCTATGAGGTAGAGATTATTATTACTGTCATCTGGCAATGAGGAAACTGAAATAAAATTACTTGTCCAAGTAGTTTGCCCAATATCTTTTCAAAGTTTCTGTACCCCTCATTTTTAGCATGAAGTCTATTTCTTACACTTAAAATATAACTTTTTTTCCCTAAATACAGAAGTAATTCATGAGGGTCTGTATTAGTGAGAGTTCTCCAGAGAAACAAAACCAATAGGATGATTTATTATTAGGAATTGGCTCATACAATTTTGGAGGCTGAGAAGTGCCAAGACCTGCTGTCAGCAAGCTTGGAGGCCCAGGAAAGCTGATGGTATAGTTCCAGAGCAAGTACAAGACAGAAGACAGGGGAAGACCAATATCCCAGCTTGAAGGCACTCAGGCAGAGAGAGGGGGAATTCTCTCTTGCTCAGTCTTTGTGTTCTATAGTAGTCCCCCGCTTATCTGTAGTTTCTGTTACTCAAAGTCAACCATCATCTGAAAATATTAAATGAAAATTTCCAGAAATAAACAATTTATACTTTTTAAATTGTGTACCATTCTGAGTAGCAACATGAAATGTCACATATACTCTCTGTGTCTCACCTGGGATATAAGTCATCCCTTCATCCAGTGTACCATGCTGTATATGGAACCCACCCGTTGCTGTATAGGAAAAAAACAGTGTTTATGGGATTAGGTATGATCCAGGGTTTGAGGCATCCACTGAGGGCATCCACCCCAGATATGGGGAGACTATTGTATTTCTTCCTTCAATTAATTGCGTGAGGCCTACCCACACTGGGGAGGGCCATCTGCTCTACTCGGTTTACCAATTCACACCTTAATCTCATACAGAAACTCTTAGACACACACCCAGAGTAATGTTTACCTAAATATTTGGGCACCCCTTGGCCCAGTCAAGTTGACACATAAAATTAACTACCACAGTGTCATAAAATTTTAAAACCAATACAAAACTAGGAATTGGTAATACCTCCTCTCTTATCATTTTTTGCCATCATTTATTCTGCTGCTGTTCCACTAACCTGCTTTCTGCACTTCAAACAGTCTAAGTGTTGACCCAAATTGGAAATTTTGCCCATGCTGTTTTGTCTGCTCAGAACAATTTTTCTTTCTTCTCATCATTTAAATTTTAACTCAATTTTTACCTCCCCTAAGTGACCAAGTGATACCCTCTATCTAACATCGCACTCAACCCATCCTCCCAATATTAACCTGAGAAATTCCCATTCACTTTTTATTTTGCTTTCCTGTTGTAGTTTCTTTATGGAACTCATTATCTGAGATTATATTACTTATTTTTATTTTATCTTTTGTGTTTATTATCTTTCTCTTCAACTAGGAGATAACCACCACAAAGGTAAGAGCCATATCTATCTCATTTATTACTTTGTCTCCAGAACTCAGACAAGTATCTGGCACAGAGCAAATGCTTCATAAATATGGAAAGAATGAATGAATAGGAGCTCCTAGCATCTTCAGTCAATCATCCTGAACTAACTGTTGTGGCCAGCAGATAGAATAATCTTCCTAAAACAGCACTAATCATATCATTTCCCTGCTCAGCAGCCATTAGTGTTTTCCCATGGTTTTCTGAATAGCTTACAGATTTTGGTTGACATTCAAGGCCCTAGATTATAAACAAGGGATATTTTAGCAGCTCTAACCGTTTCTCCCAAACACTGCAATGCTCAGCCAAACTGTACCAGTCACAAAGCTTCCCATTTCTATATCAAAATATTTCCCATCAGTGTAGATAAAGCTCCAATGCCACCGCTTCCATTGAGGCTTCCCTGAACACCCTAAATGAGCCAGTAGAGTTTATCTTTCTCACCTGGATTCTGATGATCCTTGCTTTATGCCACTGTATAAGAATATACAGCTTTATATTAATGTTATTTTAGCATATGCATTCTTTTCCGTTATTAGAATGCAAGCATGCATTCTAAACAGAGTGAGGCAGACTGGTGCAGTTGAAAGAGTGCAAACTTTGATATGGGCCAAGTAATTTACTTAAACACTCTAAAAAAATCTAAAGCACTCTTAAAATGGAGAACCAAACATAATGTCTCTAGTAGGTTGCCTGCCATGTGTTAGGGTATCTGATAAATGTTAGTTTTCTACCTTTATTCCATATTTATCTTTATAGTTTTATAGTGCTATTGTCACAGATATATAGCAAATATTTGCAGAATAAATTGAACAAAAATTATCTTCATAATTTCAATTTATCATGTCAGCTCCATGCCTGTGTTTTAATTTCTACATGGGTAAGCTGCCATTACCTCAAACTTACCACATCCCACATACGACTCCATATTGTCCTTGTTCCTCTGTTCAATTGCCTTAGTTCTCTCACTGGCAAGACTACTGCCCACTTCTCAATACGTCTGAGTCACCCTATCTTTTTCATCTTCTTTATCTTTGTTGCCTGCTAAATGTTTTTTTCCTGCTTACCTTTTAAGATATCTCTAGCATCTGTCTCTTTCTTTTCACTCCACTACCACCATTCTAGTTCAGTCTCTTAGCAAAACTTAGCTAAATCAGTCTATGAAATCCCATGAAATATTAGAAAAAGTTCAAGCATTAGTACTATGTATTTAGCTTAAAGGATGGATGGTTGGATGGGTGGATGGATGGGTCAACTGACAATAGACTTAATCCCTGATATTGTGCATTAGTTTCCAAAACTGAATTTGTGATAGGGGGTTTTCAGCTATTTTAAGAGATCAAAAACCTTCCAAAACAAAATTGTTTTACTTGAATTTGAAAATTTATATCATTAAACAATTTAAAAATTAAGTTTGCAGGTAAGTGTATTTGGAAGTGTGCTATACTTAAACCAACACAGAATATTTTAACTCTAAGTTAGAGCTTACCTTTTAAAGAAACTCATCACCAGGTGCTAGCAATCACTGTCAAGGGAAATACAATGATGGAGATCAGCAGTGAGCCCTGGGCCTTCAAAGGGGATGAGAACATAAACAGACTTCATATTTAAAAATCAGTATGGACTATGCAGTACCTGAATCCTAGCCAAAAATAATCATTTATTTCAAATGGTTTCATCAAATTATTCCTACAGTCTCTGTTGTTTTAAATGCACTCAGCCACATTTTGGCATTAGTCACACCTGATATTCTGGCGAATGACCATAGGCCATATATTGCCTAACTTTGCTTTCTCCTTGTTAGGTAGCCAGCCTCCAAGACAACCTTTAACAATTCCTGCCTACTGGTATTCACACCCTTGTATTAATCCTCTCCCAGATTATTCTAGGGTTGGTCCATGTGACCAGTAGAATATGCCAGAAGTAATGCTGTGTCACTTGCAAGATTAGGTTATAAAAGATTGTAACTTCTGTCTCAGACTGTACTTCAACTCACACTAATGACTACATGTGGAGTTCTCCTGACTAGTTTACAAGGAAGGAAAAAACTTAAGCTTGGTTTACAGGTGATTCTGCATGATATTCAGACAACATCCAAAAGTGAATGGCTGCAGCCTCTGCTTCATTCGGGGATGACCCTGAAGGACAGTGGTGAAGGAAAATACTCTAACTTACAGAACTCTGAGCAGTGTGCCTAGCTGTTTATTTTTCCTAGAAAGAACGATTCCCAGAGATATTGATATGCACCAACTCATGGGCTATGTCTAATGGTTTGACTGGATGAGCAGGGACTTGGATGAAACATGATTGGAAAAGGGATGGGAATGAAGTCTAAGGAAGAAATATATGAATAAACTTTCCAAATGGGAACAGAGCGTAAAGATATTTACATTCCATGTGGAGGTTCACCAAAGGGTACCTCAGTAGCATAAGATTTTGTTAATCAGGTAGATAAAATGACCATTGACCATAAAATGTGGATTTCAATCAGCCTCTTTCTTCAGTCACTCCTGCCGATGTCCAATGGGTTCATGAACAAAGCATTAAGGATGAAGGGTTTGCATAAGCTCAACAGCATGGACTTTCCCCCACCAGGGCTGATTTAGCTACAGCCATTCCTGGATGCCTAGTCTACCAATAGCAGAGACCAACACAGAAACCCTCATATGGCACCTCCTGGAGGGATTAATCAACTTCCTGGCATAAAGTAGACCACATTAAACCACTTCCATAATGGGGCTGACGAGACTTGTTCCTAAGAGAATAGATATGGACTTGCCTACCCTGACTGCAATTTTTTAGGCAAAACTACCAGACGGCCTTATCTACTATCATGCAATTCCACACAGCATCTCTTCTGCCCATGGAAGTAACCACAGCAAATGAAATGCAGCAAGGCAGTAACACTCACAGAATTTATCCGTGGTCTTACCATATTCCCATTATCCTGAAGATACTGGCTTCATAGAAGGGTGTGATGGCCTTTTGAAGACTCAGTTATGGTGTCAGCTGGGTGGCAACACCTTGTGAAGCTGAGGTAACATCCTTTATGATGTGTTGAAATGGCTAATATATTGTACCGTGTCTGTGATAGCCAAAATCTGCAAGTTCAGGAATCAAGAGGTGGAAATGAGAGTGATATTGCTCCTAGTGATCCTGTAGCAAAAGTATGGCTTCCTGTTTCTACAGTTTTGGGCTTTGCTGGTGTAGAGTCCAAGTATTTTCAAAGAGAGGACAGCTTCCACCAGGGGACACAATAATGACTCCATTGAATGGGAAGTTGAGACTGCCATCTAGTCAGTTTGAGCTTGCATGCTTGTGAATCAACAGGCAAGGAAATGAACAGCTGTAGTAATTGATCCTGACTATCAATGGAAATCGAGTAGCTACTACACATGGAAATAAGGAGGAATAAGTCTGGAATGCAGGAGATTCTCTGCAGGATTTTCTACGTCCTGTGATTAAAATAAATGGAAAACTACCAAAACCCAATTAAAGCAGAACTATTAACAGTACAGACCCTTCAGGAATAAAAGTTTGCCTCACCCCATCCATCAGACAGTGAACTACGTTGGGTGTTAGCTTTTTGCTGAGGGCAAAGAGCATATGAAACAAATGGTGAAAGAAGGTGGTTATAAATACAAGCTATGACCAAGCAACCAGTTGCATAAATGAAAACTGTAATAGTTATATTTCTTGCATATTTTGAAAAAAATATGAATGAGCTAGAACAGAATTTGACAAATTTTTTAAACAAAAAGCCAGACAGTAAATATTTTGGACTTTTTTAGGATTTGTGGGCCATTTACAGTCTCTGCTACATATTTTTTCTTTTATTCTTTTTTGACAATCTTTAATTTAAAAATAATGTTATTTTATATTTTATTTGTTATTTTCATCCTATTGGTATATTATTAAATCATCATAAAATACTTTGAAACAAAACTTTTAGCTCTCAGCTGTATAAAAACAGGTTAAGGGATGAATTTTGCTTACAGGCCATAGTTTTCCAACCCCTAGACTAGAAGAAGAATAACCATTATCCATAGACAAAAACAAAACTTTGTGTTGTCTTCTGGGAAAAGGCTTAGCATGTTTTCCTTGTATGCTGAATAAGTGTATTGTGTTAGGCATAATGTCATTACTGTTTCTATTTGGAGATTAAGTATAGTTTAAGAAAATACGTCTGGGTGCCAAAGTGACAAGTGGTGGACTGGTAGCTTTGTAATGTGTCAACTTGGTTAGATTGAATGACATTTCCCAGAATTCCCTTCCCAGTATGTTGCCAGTTAGAGCAGGCCACAAGTGAATCTTATGCAAGATTTGGAGGGTAGAAGAAGAGAAGCAACAGCAGTTGTTCTGAATGCTCACACACATTGTCACTGGCATGGAGCAGTAGCCAAATCTGCAACTGCCCCACCTTCCCCTGAATCCCCAGATGATGAAGAATGCCAGCTTCTCCTGTAGACACTTGTACTATCAACATCAGAACAATAGAAATGGCCAGCTTATGCTTGTGGGTCCCAGCTAGCTCTTGCACTTCCCTACTTTCCATCTTCCCTTCCTAACTCTGCTTTCCCTGCAAACTTTGAGCTCCAGCATAGCTCTCAAAGGCAACAGCCTTGCAGAGACTATCTGGTGAGCTTCCACAATTGTGTAATGTCAAACCCCAGTAACAAACGTCTTTTTAAAATGTATATATCTGTGTATCTATGTGTGTATGTGTGTGTGTAATATATAAAATCTCCTAATGGCTTTGCTTCTCTAACTGATATACCCTGCTATCTGAGTTTAGTGGTGTCTTATCTCTGAGAGCTGTTATACTATTTCCATCTCCAACTAGAAGAACCAAGAAGCAGTAAGTCTTCGTATATTGGAATTCTGAGCTTGGTATATTTTTCTTATTCTGAGTGTGCAGTAAAATAATGTGGCTACTGTTAAGAGAATTCCATACTTTAGAGCTCAACAAAAATGTTTTAAGATACAAATTTTGCATAGTGATCATTTATTGCACCAAATTACTTCCTTATTATCTTTCTCCCATTCAGAGAGGTCCCAATTATGGAATGCATAGATTTCTACATAATATTTATTTACATAACCATAATAAAATTATATTTTAATGCAAACAATTATAGACAACCTGTAATCTTATTTGGCACTCTTCTCTTATTTGTCTCTATTCTAGTAATCTCATACTTTCACTAAACAGTTCCCATCAAGCTTACTTTGTATCCTGTGGTCAGCTTACCACAGTGCAAAGCCAATTACTCTTGGCTAATAGACTTACACTCTTATTTGTAGCCGTATCTATTCCTATGGAACATAACTGGTGAAATCTCTCCCAGATCCAAATTGCTTTTGTCTCAGAATTCCTGGTCCTGAAATGTTATGATTTACCATCTGAAGAGTGAAACAATATATTACCATGTGGTGGCAGGAACAAAGGAGACACAGCTAAGGGGGAGAGGAGACAAAAATAAAGACTTAAGGGAAACATAATAGTAATAAAAATAAGTTGCTAACACGTTTTACATAGATTCTGTGCTACACATTATGCTATGCTTTTAAAAAAGCGTATTTTCAGTTTATCAGGAAATACTTATTAAATAAGTACTTTTAATCTTTGATTATGAAATATTTTCTATAATATCATAAGTAAATTTTTAAAAAACTAACATCTATGCATAAGAAATGGAACATTATCAACAGCTCGAAAGTCCTCTATATCCCCTTCTTGATGCATCATCCTGATTTCCATCATGTCCAAATGTAGGTACAGATCTGAATTTTGTGTTTCTTATTTTCTTGCTTTTCTTTATCATTTGGCCTCATGTATATGTATCCTGAAACAATGTATTTAGCTTTGCTTGTCTTTATACTTCATATAGATGGAATTAAATTGCATATATTCAGTGATTTCCTTTTTTACTCAACCTTATGCTTGTGAGATGAATCTATGTTCTGTGTGTGTGTGTACTTGGGGCTTATTCATTTTCACTATTGTGGACTTCCTGAGTATACCTGACTTTATTTATCCATTCATCTATCAGTAGATACCTGAGTTATTTGCTATTCTGTTTTTTCCATGATTAAAATTAATTCTACAATAAACATTCTTGAATGTATCCTTTGATGAACATGTGTTAGTGATTTTCTTTTGCCCATAAGTGTTTCCTGGATTTGTTTCCACTCTACAAGTTATTTCTATATTGTTTTCCAAAGCAGCTGCAACTATATATATATATACCCACCAGCATTATTAAAAAGAAATTCCTTTTGTTATATTTTTTCAATGTTTCACAATCTGGTGGGTGTGAAATTAAAGCCACATTGAAATTTAATTTGCATTTTCCCAACTATTAAAGGGGTTGAACATTGTTTCATATGTTCATTGGCTATTTGTTTTTCATCTTTTTTGAAATGTCAGTTCATATTTGTCGCCTTTTTTTAACTACTGATTTTTTTTCTTAAGAATTTTTAGCACTTGTTTATATATTCTGGAAGCTAAGTCTTTGTCCATTATGCGCAACAAATAACTTCTTTCATTTTGTGGTTTATTATTTAGGTTTCTTTATGGTATCTATTAATTAGCAAAAGTTCTTAATTTTAATATGCTTGAATGTATCAATCTTTCCTTTATGGCTAGTGCTGTTTATGGAAATATTACTTACCCTGAGCTCTTAAATAGTTCGTATTTTCCTTTAAGTTTTGGCATTGTCTTTCACATTTAATTACTTAATCCACTTCTGTAGCAGACACACATTTTATTTTTCTACTTCTACCAAAAAGGGCTACATTTCCATCCAGCTTTGTAGTTTGGTGGAGCCATGGGAATGTGTGCTGTGCCCTAAAATCTCTTGCAAGATCCTCAGTGCTCCCCATCTGCCAGCCGGCTGCAGAAGACAAAGAGGATAACTAAGCCAAGGGGTTGGCGCAGGCACTAGATAAAAGGAGCTGGATCTGTTAATGACAATGGAGATCACAGCACTGACACACTTCTCCCCCACAAATCTACATTGGAATGTGACACAGATAGGAAATAAACCCTTTTCATGTGAATCCATTGTAATCTGTGGAGGTAAGAAAAATAGCATGCCCGGCTAATAAAACTTAGGAATTAATTTTGTTTTGTTTTGTTTTGTTTTGTTTTGAGACAGAGTCTCACTCTGTCACCCAGGCTGGAGTGCAGTGAAGCAATCTCGGCTCACTGCGAGCTCCGCCTCCCGGGTTCACACCATTCTCCTGCCTCAGCCTCCCTACTAGCTGGGACTACAGGTGCCCGCCACCACACCTGGCTAATTTTTTTTATCTTTAGTAGAGACGGGGTTTCACTGTGTTAGCCAAGATGGTCTTGATCTCCTGACCTCGTGATCTGCCTGCCTTGGCCTCCCAAAGTGCTGGGATTGCAGGCATGAGCCACCACGCCCGGCCAGGAATTAATTTTTGTGTGGTTAAGAAAGATGCAATTCATTGCCTCATATGAATAAACAATGGTCCAAGTTCCATGTATTGAATAAATCCAGCCTTTCCTCATTGACCTGCATTGCCATATCTGTCATATATCAAGTTTCCAAATATGTTTGGGAATACACCTGGAGTTTCTATTCCATTCCAAGCACCTATCCCTGTATCAGTACAGATGGTTTTAGTTATTGGTGTTAGGATATATCTTGTCATGTAGTAGAACAAGAATCTCTACTTTATTCTGCTTTGTCAAGAACTTCTTGTCTTGGATGTTCACTCTTCTATATGGAATTTAGGATCAGCCTCATAAATTTTATGAAAAGCTTTATGAGATTCTTTTATTGAAGTTGCTTTGAAACAATAGATAAACTGGGGGAAAATTGACATCCTCATAATATAAAGGCTTCTTACCCATTTGTTTGTACTTACTTGGTGTTTTTCAGTAAAGTTTTATAATTTTATCCAGAAAAGCATGAAATCCAAAACTTAGATAGCATTTGTGGTAGGCAGAATAATGCCCCTTCCCCAACCCCCAAATGTCAATGTACTAATTCCCAGAACCTGTTACCTTATATGACAAAAGGGACTTTGCAGATGGGATTAGGGTAAAGTACTTTGAGATGAGATGATCCTGTTTTACCCAAGTGCATCCAATTGAATCACATGAATACTTAAAAGTGAGGACCATTCCTGGCTGTGGTCAGAGGAAGATGTGACTGCAGAGAATGATCAGAAAATACACTTTGAAGATGGAAGAAGAGGACCATGAGCCAAGAAATGTAGGTGGCCTACAAAGCTTGTAATGGCAAGGCAAAGATTCTCCCCTTAAAGCCTCCAGAAATGAATGCAGTGTTGCTGACATGAAGATTTTAACCCAATGAGACCTGTGTCAAACTCCTAGCTACTAAACTGTAAGATAATAAATTTATATTCTTTTAAGCCATTAGATTTGTGGCAATTTGTTATGGCAGCAATAGAAAACTAATAAAGTATTATTATTGGTTTGTACAATAAGAATTTGTTCAAATTTACCTGTATATTTATCATTTTTATTGCCAATGATTCTTTTAGAATTTTAGACCCTCCTAGGTGATGATTTGGCTCTGTGTCCCCACCCAAATCTCATGTTGAACTGTGATCCTGAGTGTTGGAGGTGGGGTCGGGTGGGAGGTAATTGGGTCATGGGGGCAGATTTCTCCCTTGCTGTTCTCATGATAGTGAGTGAGTTCTCACGAGATCTGGTTGTTTAAAAGTGTGGAGCACTTCCCCCTTAGCTCTCTCTCTCTCTTCTGCTCCACCATAGTAAGATGTGTTTGCCTCTTCTTGGCCTTCCGCCATGATTGTAAGTTTCCTGAGGCCTCCCAGCCATGCTTCCTCTACAGCCTGTAGAACTGAGTCAATTAAACCCCTTTCTTCATAAATTTCCCAGTATCAGGTAGTTCTTTATAGCAGTGTGAGAAGAACCTAACACACTAGGATTAGCGTTTTTCTTTCTGAAGTAAACTTTAGAAGGTAGTTGACTTAGCATATGTTTATGAAACACTTAGGTTCTTGGTTTGTCTTTTGTTTGTCTTTGTTTTTGAAAAATTTCACAGAGTATGCAATTTAATGTTGACAGTTGTTTTTCTCTCAGTACTTTGAAGATATTCCACTCTTTCTCATTCAAATATCAGATATCTGACTAATTAATTATCCTTCATTAGGTATTCTGTCTTTTCTTTCTGACTACTTTTAAACTTTCTGTGTGGCTACTTTTTCTTTATCTTCACTGTATTATTTCTAAGAGTATTTCTTTTTATTTAAGCCTTTGGGGATTTGTTTGCTTCTTGAGTATGAAAATCCTTGTATTTCTCATTAATTATCTCTTCAACGTTTTGTCTTCACAATTGTCTCTATTATCTTTTTTTATTAATTTTTTTTGCAACTCCATGTGTCGAACTTTCTCACTCAGAGTTCTATACTCTTAAACCAACTTTGATATTTTCTATTTCTATGTCTTTCTGAGCTTCATTCTGGATAATTCATTGGCTCTGATAATTTCAAAATTGATACAGTTAAATTGAGATAACCACTAGAACAGTCAGAATTTGGGTTTGGAAGCTACAAGGTGAAGACTGAGAATTGAAAGTTCTTTTTTTTTATTTTTGAGACAGGTTCTGACTTTGTTGCCCAGGCTGGAGTGCAATGGCACAATCATAGCTCACTGCAGCCTCCATCTTCTGGGCTCAAGTGAATCTCCCATCTCAGCCTCCTAAGTAGCTGGGACTACAGGTGTGCATCACCATGCCTGGCTAAATTCTTTATTTTTTAGTAGAGATGAGGTCATGCTATGTTACCCAGGCTGCTCTTGAACTCCTGAACTCAAGCAATCCTCCCATCTTGGCCTCCTAAGGTGCTGGGATTACAAGCATGTGCCACAGTGCCCGGCAAGAATGGAAAATTTTAAGACTCTAGATAAGAGAGAGGAAAAGGTACAGAGTAGCAAATACTAAGTATGGATAACAGGAAGGAAAGCAGAAAAAGCAGGTCTTGAAATGTTTCAAGTCATCATTTAGAAAATTATTTCTGAAAGGAGAATAATGGGAAATCTATATGTAAAAAAATATTTTGTTCAGTCTCCTACTCTGACAAATAAGAGAGCACATCCTGCTTGAATTTTTCTCTGTTTTGTACCAGAGAATAGATGGTATTAAAAAAAAATGGAGGAAAAATCTTGCCTAGTAATAAAGTTTATTAACTAGGCTTCAAAATTTAAAGGTTAAATGTTAAAGAGGGCACTACGAACACCTATAGAATATGTAGGGATAAAGGAGAGTCACTACAAAGGACTAAAGTGTACAGACATTGCTTTCATAGTAAGCGTGAGTGTTTTCTTTATATTTTGATTTGTATTACCTAAGCAGTGGTTCGAACCTGCATTTCTTTGCAATAAATAAAAACATCACATATAAAGCCAAAATCCCTTTACTATCCTCCTCAATTTTAGAACACTTATCCTGGAGGAACCATGATGTAGATTTTCTATAAATATTTACATTAAAACGTGCCCAGATAGAACATATGAACTAATTGTATGTGTACTATATGTGCAGTTTGTATATATGTGTTTCATAGAAGATTAGAAACATAGGTAGATGCTGCCCACTAGAAAGCCAGAATGAAACTGATAATATTGTAATCAGGAAGTAACCAGGTCCCAAAACAGGACTGACAGAGCAAAGGAAGCTGCTAAAGTTGATAAATGAGTATATGTGGAAGGAGAAAGATTTGAAAGTAAAGATAATGCCAAAGATTTTGGCTTAAATGCCAGGATAGCAGCTGGTGATTCCCTTGGTGTTTAGGAAGTAGGGCAGTTGGGAAAATTTTAAATGAAACAAAGACATTTGTGTGAGGCATGCTGATTTGAGGTGGAAATGACCTCAAATCTGATTTAAATCTTTAATCAAATAATAGTCTTCTGTGGCTTGAAATGTACCTTATTTGACTATCTATTTAATAAGTAATCTACCCTACTGAATATTGATGTCTATTTAGATCCATCCCAGTCATCATTATATTCAAAATTTTAAATTCTTTAAAAAGCGTTTCTGTAATTTTTTTTTCCTTTAACGAACATTCTTTAAGAATTTACTATTTAACTGTAGTGTTGCACAGTAAATTTTTAATCTGGACAATTAGAGCTGTGTAACCTCAGTCAAGTCATTTGCCTTCTTGTGGCGAGTGTGCTGTTTAAACAAGGAAATGTAGGCTTCCTTTCCCATCAACATTGAAGACTAGGTATCCTAACTTACCCTTCTTCTGAAAGCAACTAAATGTTAAACAATTCTTTTTTAACTCCTTAAGTTCATTAATAATATGACTACAAGACAGATAGAAAACTAAGTGAAGTCAAGATTCCAGAAGTGTTTCTATGTAAGAGAATAAGAGTAAGTTAGAAACAAACCAGATTCCTTCCTCCCTGCACCCCACATTCCACCCCCGCCACTCAGAATGCAAGGAAAATAGCATGATGCTCAATAAGAGAGAAAAAAATTCTCCTTTGAAAATCGCTAAAGAAATGCCAACCCTCAGGGCTTATAGGTCAGTTTACATTGGCTGGGTTCTTCAAAAATCTTAAAATGGCATGCCAGAAACGAATGCAAGTGCTCTTTGGAGGAATTTACCTCAATCACAGGTCTCAAAGAATTTTAATAGGTGATGTTTCACATGAGATAACATGACAGAAACAGACTACAAAAAATGACAGATACATAAATTATCAATCATGGATTATAAACCAACCACATTAAATGTTTAAGAAATAAGACAGTAGCTTGAAAGTATGAGCAGGAAGAAAGAAAATATAAAAAAGGACCAAGAATTTTTGGAAAATAAAACAAGTAGAACTAGAAATAAAAATTACAATAAATTTAAAATTCAGTGGATTGTACTAACTACATAATAGATTAAATTAGAGAAACAATAAGTGTACTGGAAGGTGGATCTGAGAAGTTATTTGGAATGTAGAATGGAGAGACAAAGAAACAGGAAATATATAAAAGTGATAATGGAAATATGGAGCATAGTGTGAGAAAATTTACCTTTTAAAAAAGAAAAAAAGAGAGTCGGTACAGCAGAAGCCAGATTAAAAAAATTTCCACAACCAATAACAAACAATAATCCATACCTTCAAGAAGTTCAGCAAATTACAAGCATAAAAAAGTTCATACATGACAAATCCTACTGGAATTGCAGAGGCCTACGTGGTCGAGATATTATTTTAAAAGACCCATTACATTAACAGAAGCAATGATAAACCAGGAATTAATGAACTCTACTGTGAAGGGTGAGATGGTAAATAATTTAGGTTCTGAAGGCTGTATAATATGTGTCACAAATATTAAACTCTGCCATTGTAGCAAAAGCAGAGATAGAAAATGTGTAAATTATTAAGCAGGCTGTGTTTCAATAAAGCTTTATATACAAAAAAAAAAAAAAAAAGATGGTGATCCAGATTTGGCAGGGGGTCACAGTTTGCTCACCCCTAAGTTAGACTGACATCTAACTCCTCAACAACAAAAATGGGAGACAGAGGCAATAGAATAACTGTAATGAAATGAAATAAGACCATGGCCAACTTGCCCTTCCATAGGCAGCAAAATGTCATTCAAGAATACGGTAAACTAAGGACATTTCCCAGAAAAAAAATCTGATAGATTTTACCATCAACATAACTTCACTGAATAAAATTCTTAAAAATGTAACTTCAGGCAAGGGGAAAAAGTGATCTCAGATAAATAAATAAAAAGATAAAGAGCAATAAAAATAATATGTGAGTAAATCTAAATCAGTATCAACTATGTAAAACAAAAATAAAGGTATAATAAGTATATAAACAATAAATAAATAAGATAGAGCTAAAATTTCCAATGATAATAGCATTTACTGTGAAAAGAGTGACTGGAATAAAGTGCTCTAAGTTCTTAAATTATTCAGAATGAGGATGGAAATATTGATTAGCTTTAGGCTATAATATTGATATAAGTAAATTAAATGTATGTAAATGTATATAAACTTCCTAAAGAAAGCACTACGTAATAGAAAGAGAAAAAGGAAATCCAAACAAGTAAGGGAGAAATACGTTTTTTAAAAATCTACTATAAGAAAGTCAAGAAAGGAAAGAAAAATATCATAGAAAGAGACATATGAAAAGGACAAAAAATATGGTAGAAACGTCTACATATATAAGCAGTTAGCATTAATATAAATATACTGAATGCTCCAAATAAATAAAAATGGTAATGCTGGTTTTTAAAAAGCCACCTATTTACTACCCTAGGGAAGAAGAGCAATTTGAGTCTACAGCAAGCAAAAGAGAATAAATAGTAAAATTTAGAGCAGAAATCAATGAAATTACAAAGACGTAAACAATAAGAGATTGTTTTGTTTTTGAGACAGGGTCTCACTCTGTCACACAGGCTGTAGTGCAGTGGTGATCATAGCTCACTGCAGCCTCAAACTCTGGTTCAAGTGATCCTCCTGCCTCAGCCTCCCAATAGCTGGTACCACAAGTATGTGCCACCACGCCTGGCTAATTTTTGTATTCTTTGTAGAGATGAGGGTTGTCTCTACAAAGAATGTCGCTATGTTGTCCAAGTTGGTCTCCAACTCCTGGGCTCAGCCTCCCAATAGCTGGCACCACAAGTATGTGCCACCACGCCTGGCTAATTTTTGTATTCTTTGTAGAGATGAGCGTTGTCTTTACAAAGAATGTCACTATGTTGTCCAGGTTGGTCTCAAACTCCTGGGCTCAATCCCACCACAGCCTCCCAAAGTGCTGGGATTACAGCCATGAGCTACTGCGCCCAGCCTAGTAAGAGAACATTGACAAACCTCAAACCTCATTCTTTGAAAAGATTCATACATGTATTAGCCTATAACCAAGAAAAAAGAGAGAAGACACAAATTATAAGTATCAGATGAAGGAAGGTCATTATTACTGATCCCATGGATATTAAAAGGATAATAAAATAATACCACAAACAACTCTATGCTTATAAGTTTGATAACTTAGATGAAATGGACCAATTCCTTGAAAGACACAAAGTACCAAAATTCACAAAGAGAAATAGATAATCTGAATAGGCCTATATCTATTTTTAAAATTATATCAATAATTCATAACCTTCCCCCCAAAAAAGCATCAGGCCCAGATGGTTTTATCGCTAAATTCTACCAAACATTTAAGGATGAAATTACATGAACCAATTTTTCACATTCTTGTAGAGAAATAGAAGCAGACAGAATATTTCTAAACTTAATATATGAAGCTAGAATTAACCTATACCAAAGTCAGACAAAGACATTACAAAGAAGGATAACTAAAGACAGATAGCTTTCATGAACATAGAAAGCTAAAGCAATCTTTTGTTAAAGATTTCATACAAAATCTTTAACAAAATACTCATAAATCAATTTCAACAATGTATAAAGAAAATAATATGCTATGATTGAGTGGGATTTATTCCAAGTGTGCAAGACTGGTTCAAAATTAAAAAATCAATCAGTGTACTTCACCAATTAGGCTAAAGACAAAAAAAAAATCACATAATCATATCCACTGATGTGGAAAAAGAATTTAACATAATCCAACACCCATGCATAATAAAATTCCTCAGCAAATTAAGAATAGAGGAGAACTTCCCCACTTGATGAAGAAAATCTACAAAAAGATCTACAGCTACATTTTACTTAATGGTGATAAACTAAATATTTTACTGCTAAGACTGGGTACAAGGCAAGGACATCCTTTCTTTCCAGGTACCCGTTCAATTTTTGTGCTGGAAGACCAAGCCTATTCAATTATATGAGAAAATAAAATAAAATATATAAAGATTTAAAAAAGAAATGAAATGTCTTTATTTGCAGATGACATGATTGTCTATGTAAAACATTTGAAAGAGACTTGACCAAAAAAAATACACACTCGTGGATCCAATTAGTGAGTATTGCAAAATCACAAGATATAAGGAAAACATGCAAAATGAATGTTTTTCTATATGCCAGGAATGAACAATTGGAATTTAAATTTTAAACAACAAAACATTTACAATAGCACAAAAAAGAGAAAGAAATACTTAGTTATAAATGTAACAAAATATGTACAGGATCTATATGTGGAAAGCAACCCAAGTCTGATGCAAGAAATTAAAGAAGAGGTAAATAAATGAAGAGATAATCCATGTTCATGGAAGAAATACTCAATTTTATTAGTCTAACTTCCTCTATAAGCACACTCCTAATCAAAATCCCAGGAAGCTATTTCACATATAGTAATACACTTGTCGAAAATTTATGTAGAAAGGCAAAAGATCTAAGATAGCCAACACGAAAAACAAAGAACACCATCTAATTTCAAGACTTACTTTAAAGCTACAGTAATCAAGACAGCATGGTATTGGTGAAATAATAGGTACATAGATCAATTGAATAGAATACAGGGCTCAGAAAAATACCTACAGAAATATACAGTCAACTGATTGTTGACAGAGGAGGAAAAGCAATTGTATTAATTTACTATTGCTATTGTAAAAAATTACCACAAACTTCATGGCTTACACAACACAAATTTATCTTATAGTTCTAGAGTTCAGAGGTCTGACATGGGTCTCACATGGCTAAAATCAAGTTGTCTGTAGGGGTGTGTTCCTCTCAAAAGATTCTAGGGGACAGTCCATTTCCCTGCCAGTTTTAGCTTGTTGAGGTGCCACATTTTTTGGCTCATGGCTCAATTCTATCTTCAAAGTTGGCAATAACCAGTCATGTCTTTCTCACTTTGCATCACTGTGACATTGCTTCCATCATCATCTCTCCTTCTTTAATTCTTTCACCTCCCTCCTCTACTTTTAAGGAGTCTTGTGGTTACTTTGAAGGGCCATGTAGATAATCCAGAATAATCTCACCATCTCGAGATTAAATGATTAGCAATCTTAATTCTATCTTCAGCTTTGATTCCCCTTTGCCACATAACCTAAACCTAATTTACTCAGAGGTCTTGGGAATTAGGGTGTAAACATCTATGAGAGGGTGTTGTGGGGGAGGGGTGGATTTTTTTTCCTTTTTTCTTTTTTTGCTTACCACAGCAATTCAAGAGAAAGAATAAACTTTTCAGAAAATGGTGCATGAACAATTGGATGTCCATGTGTTTAAAAAAAAAAAAAAAAGGTAAATCTAGCACAGATCTTACACCTTTCACAAAAAGAAATCCGGATCATGACCTCAAAGTGAACCATAGACCTAAATGTAAAATACAAAACTATAAAACTTCTTGAAGAAAAACGTAAGAGAAGATCTAGGTGGCCTTGGGTTGGTGCTGAGTTTTTGAATACAACACCAACAGTAGGAACCATGAGAAAAATCTGGTAAATTGTAACTTAATAAAAT
Source organism: Pongo abelii (assembly GCF_028885655.2). NCBI lineage: Eukaryota > Metazoa > Chordata > Mammalia > Primates > Hominidae > Pongo > Pongo abelii. The sequence continues at coordinate 73,990,251 of NC_071997.2, read as the reverse complement.
TTAAAAGACACTGTCAAAAGAATAAAAAGAGAAGTCACAGTCTTAGACAAAATATTTGCAAAACACATGTCTGATAAGGCACTTCTATCCAAAATACAAAAAGAATTCTTGAAACTCAACAATAAGAAAACAAACAATCCAATTTCAAAATAGGCAAAAATATCTGAGAAGACACTACTTTAAAGAAGATATACAGATAGCAAATAAGCAAATGAAAGATGTTCAATGTATTCTGTCTTTTTGGAATTAAATTAAAACTTTAAGGAGAAATTTCTACACACTAGTTACAACAACAAACAAACACTCAAACAAAATACCCCTAAATCTGACCATGGAAATTACTGTCAAGGATAAGCAACAGGAACTCCCATTCTTTGCTGTTGGAAATACAAAATGGTATAAACACTTGGAAGAGAGTTTGGCAGTTTCTTAAAAAGCTAAAAAGTCTTACCATACAACTTAGAATGCACTTCTGTTTAGTTACCTAACTGATTTGAAAACTTATGCTCCACAAAAACCTGCCCATGAATTATTATAACAGCTTTATTTGCAATCACTGAAACATTGGAAGCTAGCTAGATGTCCTTCAATAGAAGAAATGGTATGTAAACTGTGATAATCCATGCTAGGAATTACTATTCCATAATAAAAAATAAATGAGCTGTTAAGCCACAAAAATAGATGATGAATCATAAATGTGCGTTGCTACACAAGAGAAGCCAGGTGGAAAAGCCTACATATTCTATGATTTCAATTAGATTTGTCTTGGAAAAGGCAAAACTATAGAGACAGTTAAAGGGTCAGTGGTTGCCAAGAGTTTAGGGGAGAGAGGAGAGTTGAATAGCTGAAGCACAGGGCAGTGATATTTTGGGGTAGTAAAATTATTCTGAATAATACTGTAAGGGTAAATACATGAAACTTTGTCAAAACCTATAGAACTTTACAGCACAAAGAGTAAACCTTAATGTATACACATTTTTAAAAAAATCATTCAAGAGGTTGTGGGATCCTGGAATGGAATGCGGAATGTGACAAGACAGTATACCTTTATTACAACATTTAAAACAACTTCACTGAAGCTGTATGGGAAAAAGTTGCCAAGCTAAGTAACTTTGGAAATGCGTAGAGTTTGTTAGACGAAAGGCAAAAGAATCTGTACATAAGCACTATACTCTAGTTGATAAAGGCGATTCCCATGAGGTTATTGCTAAACAACTCTGATAGCGCTCTGCATGTACACTGAAACTAAACAATTAAGTAAACGGGTGACCAATGGTAGGAGCCAGGTTTCTTACTGTTGGAGCATGAGATTGCAGATATACCAGGGAAGTAGTCTAGATAGATCCATGTGGTTGTAATGGACCACAGTTGGGGACATCAGTATGAATGCATATTTAGCTTACTCTATATATATCTATATAGATGATTATAACATAAATATTATAGATATGTATGTACATATACCTGGATTAGTATACACATATATTTTCTTGCTGTATCAGCTGAGAAAATCTAGAAGCAATGATAATCCATGAGTAATAAACACACCTAACACCTAGATCTTGGTTTCTCATGCCGCTCTCCAGTAAAAAGAAGCAAGTCTTCCTGGTAAAATGGCTGGTTCTAGGATGGGATGGGAAATGTACAACAGGATCCTGGAGCATCTAATGTTAGATGCTAATAATAGGAGAAACTGGGTGAGAGGTATATGTGAACTTTCTGAATTATCTTCACAATTTGTTTCTAAACCTACAATTGTTCTAAAATAAAATGTGCATTTTAAAAGAAATCTTGTATTAAACCAAAAGAAGGTGACAGGAAGAGCAGAAAGCTTGAAGACGCAAGATGGACAAATAGACAAGAACGACAAAAACTAAATAATTACATAAAGTTTATGTAAATTAATGCCACTAATTACAAGGCAGAGATTATCAGACTGAATTAAAAAGCAGAACTCATCTATAAGTTCTCTCAAATTGGTGCATTTAAAATACAAAGATACATGGAGATTAAAATGAAAAAGATGGAAAAAGATATATCGTGAAACCTGTAAGCATAAGAAAGCTAGAGTGTTTATGTTAATATCAAATAAAACAGGCATCAACACAAGGGGTATAACCAAAGGCAAAGGACATTTTAAATGTGTGGTGAATTCTACAATTTTTTTAATGGGGGAGTTATGCTACATGATCTCCAAAGTCCTTCCTGCACTTAGGTCTATGGTTTCAGAGCTGGGCAGTAGCAAGTCTGATTTCTAAAAGTGAGCACATTTTGCTATGCCTTTACAAATCCATAAAGAGCTGTTGGATTCACATGGATAAATTCTGATGGGCTCTTTCTGAACAGATTTGTCTATGCAGAATATTTTGCTTGAATTCAAATGAAATTTGTATTAACCTTTGTAAGTGGGAAAGCATAAAGAAATAGCACAAGAGGTTTATAGATATACCAGACCATAAGATTGTTTGCTTATGAAAGCTGTTGAACTATTTATTTGATCCACACCACACACATTTTGGAGGCATTGAACTGAAAGCATAATAAACCCTAGGGTGTGTATGTATTCTAGAGAAAGAGAAAGACTTGCATTCAAATGAATTCATTTTGTTTAATGTATGTTTTAGAACCATACTTGAAAAGTACTCTATGAAATTTCAATTTTATTTTGCTGGGTCATTTTCATTTAGAACTTAGTAAAATCTAAACTGCCTAATGAATATTTAGTATACCTTAGACAGTTCAGCATTTTCAAACCTGCATTAAATTGAAACATCAAAACAAAAATATGTTATTTTTCAAATTCTTCTTGGTCTTTTCCTTTTGTGCCTCCTAGATAAAGATAGTCTTATAGCTGGAAATACTAGTACAAAATGAAGAGGGTAATGAGTAGGAAAAGAAAGGTTAGGAAGTTATAATCAATTGTGAGCTTCAATACAATCATAAACCATGAGAGCTAAATAAGTCCTATCTCTGCCTTTGCCCTTTCCTTGTAATAATGCACACAGTGATTTTTAAGTAATATAAGCCTGAGATAAAAACTGCAAAGTTCAATTATCGTAGCAATGAAACATTAGGAAGGAAAAGTGGATATGTTTGAATAAGTGATAAGAGTGGAAATATGACAACATAATGACATTTCAGTAACAAAATTAATTTACCTCAGATATAAGAGGGTACATTTTCCCATACTGATTGCTACTGATTTTTTGGTTTAGTTTAGTGAATTGTAAATCTCCCTGCTGCTGTTCTAGTAATTATGTATTCATTTGAATTATGAAAATGATTACCATAATATTTCAGCCTCTAGGGAGCTATAGACATTTTCCATCACTTGAACCATTTTCTCCATTTTTTAAAACTCAGAATGATTTATATTCATTTTTTAAATTGTATAGAAATATTTGTGAGTTTAAATGTGATGTGATTCTAACTTGCATTGTTGAAAAAACTAATTTCCAATGGTTTTGTGTGTGTTTGTGTGTGCATGAAATAACCAAGTTATTTCATTGGAATGCACAGAAACTGAAGAACTAATGAGTTACTAAGTTGAGAAAGAACAGAAACAGAGCAATGAAAGACTGAAACATGAGGGCATTTCCCCATAGGGCCATTTTAAATTTAAACCTAATAAAGATGTATCAGGGAAGGGGCAGCAAAAATGGGGAAAGACAGCATATAGTCTCACTTTGTATATGTGTAACAGAAAAGGTAATGGCAAATTGTGGAGAACAAAAATGTTTAGAGATTCTTTTGCAGTGGAAATCTTAGAATTGAGAGAGAAAACCAACTTGAAAACAAATAGCATATTACCATTTTCTCTTTCTTTTTCTTTGGCTCCATAAATAGGTACTAAGTCTCTGCCAAATGCAAGGACACTTAGCTAACTGTGACGATGGCAGGATATACAACACTGGTCCTCAAGGAGCTTTCATTCCCTTAATCGGAAGGCAGTGAGGGAGCTTGCCCATTGTGTTGTGTGGCAGTTAGGAAAGAATGTTTAGATAAAAACTCAGAGAGTGAATACTCTTAGGATGTCCCAAGGCCAGTATTTTTTTTTCTGTTTTTCTTTTTGAACCAGGGTTTTGCTGTCACCCAGGCTGAAGTGCAGTGGCATGATCATGGATTCACTGCAGCCTCGATCTCCCAGGCTTGGGCACAAGCAATCCTCCCACCTCATTCTCCCAAGTAGCTGGGACTATAAGCATATATCACCTCACAATGCCAGTATTTCTGTGAGCCTCATTTCCACTTCCCTCAGCACCATCTTACTGATAGAGTCAGTAACTGATGGGTTAATTCCATGTATATAAACTTAAGATCATTTCCACTCACGAGCTGTTCAAGCCCCATCCTTCTTCCTACCTGCTTTCCTCCTTGTGTCCAGCATTAGTATGAGGTCATGTTTCTAAATATGCTTTTTAAAGACCCCACAGTTCTGAATGAAGCAAAATCATTCACAGTTCCAAAATGTGTAAAGAATTTGGGCTCGGAGTGTGGGCAGTTCAGACGCCATCTACTCTTCTCATGTGCATATAATTCCTTCCTGGATAAAGTGTGCATTCACATGAATTTCTCTTCAGTTCTGACTTTCCATCTTGAAGTGATACTCTCTGCAGATTGGAGTCCTTCAGCCCTGGGAAGATACTATAAGCTTCGTTAGTGTTATTCTGCTGTCCTGGAGCTCAGCAGCCTATGGAAATATATTTGGCTGTATTAGAATGTACTCTCGGCTGGGTGCGGTGGCTCACACCTGTAATCACAGCACTTTGGGAAGCCGAGGTGGGTGGATCACCTGAGGTCAGGAGTTCAAGACCAGCCTGGCCAACATGATGAAACCCCGTCTCTAATAAAAATACAAATTTAGCCGGGCATAGTGGCATGTGCCTGTTATCCCAGCTACTCAGGAGGCTGAGGCGGAGAATCGCTTGAACCTGGGAGATGGAGGTTGCAGTGAGCTGAGATTGCACCATTGCACTCCAGTCTGGGCAACAAGAGTGAAACTCTGTCCCCCGGACCACCCTTCAAAAAAAGGAATGTATTCTCAAATTTTGCTGTTTGGATATGCCCCTATATCCTCCTGCAGCCCCCAAAAAACAACAGCAGACCTGGTTATGCAGAACCCGGCACATGACAAGCTTTCTCTGTGAAGTGTTTCTGGAAGACCTCAGAGGGTGTCTCACGGGTGCCAAACACGTCTGTGCTGCTGGCTGCTGTATACCCCCCACCCCATCTCCATTGCCACTGGCTGGCTGCCAGCAGTGACGCAGGTGCTCTGCCACTGCATTTTCAGGAGCTCCCTTTGGTGCTTGTTGTAGAAACTCAGGTTTGCAAGATGTTATTATTTTGGTTGCAGTTGTTTAATTTACATCAGCAGACAATTCTTTTCCAAAGCGCTAAGTTAGTGCTGTCTATCCTGAATTTGCACTTCCAAATTTGGGGAAATTTTAGCCTATGTTATTGGAAGACATAATTATTTATATATAAAATCTTTAAATTCAGCATTATCAAGTAATTTTTAATAACACAGATACAAAAAGAACAAAACTAGAATGACCCGAAGTATGTCATTATAACTCATGGAAAAAAATCGTAATTGCCAAAACTTGAAAGCAAGCAGTACATCCTTCAGCAGGTAGGTGAATGGACAAATGAACTGCAGCACATCCAGACAATGGAATATTATTCATGGCTAAAAAGAAATGAGCTATCAATCCATGAAAAGATACAGAGGAAAATGAAATGCATGTTACTAAGTGAAAGAAGTCAATCTGAAAAGGCTACATACTTTACAATTTCAACTATATGACATTCTGGAAAAGACAAAACTATGGAGACAGTAAAATGATCAGTGGTTGCCAGGAGCTGTGGGGAGGGAGAGATGACCAGGCCAAGCACAGACGATGTTTAGGGCAATTGCTATCCTGTTTGATGCTGTAATGATGGATATATGTCATTTTAAATTTGTCCAAATGGCATAGAATGCACAGCACCAAGAGTGAACTCTAATGAAACTATGGACTTTGGATGATAATCATGTGTCAATGTAGTTTTATCAGTTACAACAAATGTACCACTCTGATGGGTGATATTGGTAATGGGGGAGGCTCTGCGTGTGTCAGGATACAGGATATATGGGAAATCTCTGTTATCTTCCTCTTAGTTTTGCTGTGAACAAAAACCTGCTCTAAAAAAGTAAAATGTTTAAAAAACATAAAAGTTATGGTATTTATTTATATTTTACTCCCTAGTCTATATAAATAGCTTTGAACATCATTACTTTTATCTAAACTGTTCATTTTTTTAAATAAAATGGAATCTGTTTTACATTGTCTTTTCTGAGGATGTAACACTGAGCTTAGTTTCTCTTGAGAAAGAAACCAAAGTCCCTTTCTTTTTTTGTTTCATTTTTATAGATTTAGGGGGTACAACCTACACTGATATATTGTGTAGTTGTGAAATCTGGGTGTTTAGTGTAACCATCACCCAAATAATTTACTAGTTAGGTAATTTCTCAACCCTGCCCCTGCCCCCACCCTCCCACCTTTCCAAGTGTCCAACATCTACTATTTCCACTTTCTATGCACACATTATTTAGCCCCTACTTATAAGTGGGAACATGTGGTATTTAATTTTCTGTTTTTGAGTTGTTTCACTGAAGATAGTGACCCCCAGTTTCATCTAGGTTGCTGCAAAAGACATGACAATTTCATTATTTTTATGGCTAAGTAGTATTCCATGGTGTGTGTATGTAAATATACAAAGAAAGATGTGATATATAGAAAGATATAGAAAATAAAGAAAATGTGATACATCCAATCATCTGTAGATGGACACTTAGGTTGATTCCATATCTTTGACATTGTGAATAGTGCAGCAATAGACATATGAGTACAGGTATCTTTTTGATATAATGATTTCTTCTCTTTAAGTAGATACCCAGTATCTAGTAGTAATCCCAGTAGGACTGTTGGATCATATAATAGTTCTATTTTTATTTCTTTGATAAATCTCCATACTGTGTTTCATAGAGGTTGTACCAATTTACATTCCCACCAACACTGTATAAGCATTCCACTTTCTCTACATCCTCACCAACATAAGCTGATTTTGACTTCTTATTAATAGTCATTTTGACTGGTATGATATCTCATTGTAATTTTAATTTGCATTGCTCTGATGATTAGTGATGTTGAACATTTGTTCATGCTTCTTGGCCATTTGTACAAAGTCACTTTGTTATTTACTATTGAAGATAAATTGTAACTGCCAATGGCCACAGATACATGGGCCTCATGTTGTTTTCAAACAGAACAATGCAGAATTATTCTAAAGCAGCTTTTATTTGCCAAAAATAAAACAAGTTGTGTATTATAAATAACAATTGAACACAAATTGGTTATGTCCCTTTTTAACCCAGTATACAATTGTTTGTAAAAGCAAAACATCTGGTTCTAATTTTATGGGTATCAAAGCTACAAGAAGAGGCAACATGCAAACAATGAGCAGATTTGTCATTTTTGTAAGAGGGTCAAAAATCTTCTACTGCTTACACCCTAATGTGAGCAAAATGCTGGTCTTTCTCTTCACTTAGAGCAGAATTTTTGATCCCTCCCCAGATGTTCTCAAGGCCAAAGCCAGAAGTAAGGTCCCACTTCCTGATTTTCAAAATGTGGTTACAGATTTGGTCATCTTATTTTCTGTAAAGATCACAGGAAAATGGGTATCATTCATTCCAGGAACCTGTAGAAATTAGAAAACAATAATTTAGGACTGCAATATGAGCCCCTTGCAGCTCTTTTCTAGGGGAGTGATTGAGTGATATGCTCCCATCTGATTGTTGAAATCCAGTGCCATAGAGTCCTACAGAAGCCCCAGTCATTTTACCATGCTGACTACTCTGCTCAGATCATCTTTTTAACAGCTTTAAAAATACTGTATATTTATTTGGAAGAGCAAACAAGCATTCTAATATTGTAGTACTAATATTCTTCTATTTTCTCATTGAGTTAAATTAGATGCTGATTTTGTGAAGAACAGAGTCATTTTTATCACTGATTACACAGCACAAGTCTGATATATGCAGGCTTTCTTCCTGATATAAGCATCCTCACTCATTCATTCATGCCCACTTCAGCATTGGCTTTAACATCCAAATTCCGGGTTCCATGCAGATCTTGTGTTCTCTGAGAAACCTGTCTTATACACGGTCATGGAACAACAGAACTGGGAGATCACTCTAGCTCACATTACGGATGAGGACGCTGAGACAGAAAGCTATTAAGCAATTTGCCTGAGATCATCCAGCTGGTTAGCATAAAAGTTCAGACCGAGCTTGGGTCTCATATGGCTCAGGCTACACTGGCTTTGCCATTTTCTGGATTCTTACAGTCTACTACATTATTTAACACTTAATTATGTATTGCCTGGCCATACTCCCTAAGTAATTCTTGTGTCTGGACCTTGCCTTACAGGCATATCTTGTTTTATTTTGCTTTGCTTTATTGTCCTTTTAATGCAAGTTTTACAAATTGAAAGTTTGTATTAACCCTGTGTTAAGCAAGTCTATTGGTGCCATGTTTTCAACAACATGTGCTCACTTCATCTCTCTATGTCATGTTTTGATAATTCTTGCAATATATAAAATTATTTTTATATCTGTTACGGTGATATAGGATCAGTGATCTTTGGTGTTCCTATTGTAATTGTTTTGGGGTGTCATGAATCACACCCATATAAGAAAGTGAACTTAATATATAAATATTGCGTGTGTTCTGACTGCTGCAGTGACAGGCCAATTGCAGCCTCTCTCTTTCCTCAGGCCTCCATGTTCTTTGAGACATTGCAATATTAAAAGTAGGCCAATTAATAACCCTACAATGGCCTCTAATTCTTCAAAGGAGAGAAAGAGTTGCACATCTGACTTAAAATCAAAAGTTAAAAATGATTAAGATTAGTGAGGAAGGCATGTCAAAACCTGAGACAGGCCAAGAGCTAGGCCTCTTGAGCCAAAGATAGCCAAGTTGTGAATGCAAAGGGAAAGTTCTTGAAGGAAATTTAAAGTGCTAATCCAGTGAGCACATGAAAGATAAGAAAGCAAAATAGGCCAGGCATGGTGGCTCATGCCTGTAATCTCAGCACTTAGGAGGCTGAGGTGGGTAAATTGCTTGAGGCCAGGAGTTCGAGACCAGCCTGGCCAACATGGTGAAACCCCGTCTCTACCAAAAATACAAAAAATAGCTGAGCTTGGTGGTGCACCTGTTATCTCAGTTAGTTGGGAGGCTGAGGCAGGAGAATTGCTTGAACCCGGGAGGTAGAGGTTGCAGTGAGCAGAAATCACGACACTGCACTCCAGCCTGGGTGGTAGAGTGAGACTCTGTCCCCAACCCCCACCTGCCAAAAAAAAAAAAAAAAAAGAAAGCAAAACAGCTTTATTGCTCATAGAAATAAAGTCTCAGTGGTCTAGATAGAAGACCAAATCAGCCACAACATTGCCTCAAGCCAAAGCCGAATCCACAGCAAGGCCCTAACTTTCTTCAATTCTATAAAGGCTGACAAAGGTGAGGAAGCTGCAGAAGAAAAGTCTGAAGCTAGCAGAGGTTGGTTCATGAGGTTTAGGAAAGAAGTTTCTCTATCATAGAAGTACAAGGTGAAGAGGTAAGGGCTGATGAAGAAGCTGCAGCAAGTTATCCAGAATATCTAGCGAAGATCATTGATGAAGATAGCTATGCCAAATAACAGTTTTCCATATAGACAGAACAGCATTTTATTGGAAGAAGATGACATTAAGGGTTTTCATAGCTAGAGAGGAAAAGTCAAGGCCTAGCTTCAAGCTTCAAAGGACAGACTGACTGTCTTGTTAGGGGCTAAGGCAGCTAGTGACTTTAACTTTAAGCCAATACTCATTTACCATTCCGAAAGCCCTAGGACCATTAACAATTAAGCTAAATCTATTCTGCCTGTGCCCTATAAATGGAAAAAGCCTGGATAACAGCATATCTATTTACTGCATGGTTTACTAAATATTTGAAGTCCATTGTTAAACCCTACTGCTCAGAAAAAAAAAAAAGTTTCTTTCAAAATATTACTGCTCATTGACAATGCACCTGGTCACCCAAGAGCTTTGATGGAGATGTACAAGGAGGTTAATGGTGTTTTCACACCAGCTAACACAACACACATTGTGAAGCCTGTGGACCAAGAATATTTTTGACTTTCAAGTGTTATTATTTAAGTAATATGTTTTGGAAGGCTACAGTGCCATAGATAGTAATTCCTTTGATATACCTGGGGAAAGAAAATTGAAAACCATCTGAAAAGAATTTACCATCCTAGATGTCATTAAGAACATTCACGATTCAAGGAAGGAGGTCAAAATATCAATGTTAACTGGAGCTTGGAAGAAGTTGATTTCAACCCTCATGGATGACCTGGAGGAGTTGAAGATTTCAGCTAAGGAAATAACTGCAAATGTGGTAGAAATGGCAAGACAACTAGAATGAGAAGTGGAGCCTGAAGATGTGACTGAATTACTGCAATCTCATGATGAAACTTTAGTAGACGGGAAGTCACTTCATATGGCTAGGCAAAGAAGGTGGTATATTGAGATGGAATCTACTGGTGAAGATGCTGTGAACATTTTTGAAATGACAACACAGGATTTAGAATATTACATCAACTTATTTGATAAAAAAATAGCAGGAAGGTTTAACAGGATTGACTCCAATTTTGAAAGAAGTTCTACTGGAGGTAAAACACTCAAGCAGCATCACATGCTACAGAGAAATTTTTTGTGAAAGGAAGAGTCAATAGATGTGGCAAACTTTATTTTGTCTTATTTTACAAAATTGCCATAGGCACCCCAATCTTCAGCAACCACCACCCTGATCAGTCAGCAGCCATCGACATCAAGGCAAGAGCCTGGGCAGCATAGTGAGACCCTGTCTCTACAAAAACTTTTCAAATTAGCCGGGAGTGGTGGCATGTGCCTGTAGTCCCAGTTACTGAGGAGGCTGAGGTGGAAGGATTGCTTGAGTCGAGAAGGCTGGGACTGCTGTGAGTCGAGATCATGCCACTGTACTCTAGCCTGGGTGACAGAGTGAGACCCTGTCTCAAAAAACAAAAAATAAATACCATTGTAGCAAACCCACCAGCACAAAGATTGAAACTTGCTGAAGATGATCGTTAGCAACTTATAGCAATAAAGTGTTTTTTAATTAAGATATATGCATTGTTTTCTTAGACATAATGACATAATGCTATTGCACACTTACTAGACTACAGTATAGTGTAAACATAAACTTAACTTTTTTTTTTTTTTTTGAGACGGAGTTTCACTCTTGTTGCCCAGGCTGGAGTGCAATGGCAAGATCTCAGCTCACTGCAAACTCCGCCTCCCGGGTTCAAGCGATTCTCCTGCCTCAGCCTCCCGAGTAGCTGGGATTACAGGCATGCACAACCACACCCAGCTAACTTTTTGTATTTTTAGTAGAGATGGGGTTTCTCCATGTTGGTCAGGCTGGTGTCGAATTCCCGACCTCAGGTAATCTGCCCGCCTCGGCCTCCCAAAGTGCTGGGATTACAGGTGTGACCAACCTCACCAGGCTGTAAACATAACTTTTATATGCACTGGGAACAGAAAAAATTCATGTGATTTGTTTTATTGCAATATTGGGTGGTCTGGAACTGAACCCACAGTATCTCCGGAGTATGCCGGTATCTATTGACTGCTGACTCCATGGTAGGTGCTCCAGAAACGTGTTAATTGACTGGCAAAAATGCGCAGTGATGTGGATAACTCCTCTTGAAAACCCTATCATGAGACCAAAATGAAGAATTCCATTAAGATTTTGTGTTCTCATCCTTGAGATCTTGAAAATATTCCACAGAACAGTGGTAATCCTGCCTATTTTAAAAATTAGTACATTCAATATCGATATTGCTAACTTTTAACAGATAAAATCCCTTTTTAAAAAAGGAAGCAAAATCATATGGGACAAAGTATCTTTCACTACTGGAAAAGGTAAAGAATGAGACATTAGCTCATAGTGTCCTTCCATACCCAATGCTAAGAAATTGGCATGAAAACTAAAAAAATTCAGCCAATTATCTGGATATTTTAGTTTGTCTTATAAAATATGGTATATAGAAGGTGTCCAGAATCCTATCATTGCTTAGTTGTCAGTCAAAAAGTCATTGTTATACATAAATATGATGTCATATCAATGCATAATAAACCTTCCTGTCAATCAAAAGTATTGTTATGTATAGACTTTGTGTCAGATATTTTAGGCTTTGCATTGAGATATGAAGCGCATGCAAATTAAGGAAAATTTAAAGATGGCACGGCCACAGGCAAATATATTTTAATAGAGTTGGATTTTACAGGCAAATTGACACTTGAGCAAAAACACAAAATGCAAGTAAATACAGTTTGCTAAAAAAGGGAGCTAGCTTTTGAAGGGGGAAAGGTATAATTTTATCATACACAAGCATATTTTCAATTTAGACAATCCACCCATTAGGATTCTAATTGAAAATGGGAAAATAATAAATGGAGACAAGATAACAAGACAAACTTCTTGTCTCAATTTCCACATTTTCTAATATTTAAAAAATTATTTAATATAGCTAATTTTCAAAGGAATTAATTATCTGCCCAGTTATATATTACATTGTATGAGATCTAATATCAAAAATAATGCTTTTACCTGAAAATTTAACTCTTTAATTCAATTTTCCATTCTAATCACTGGCAAAATTTCTTTCACTGAGGGAGTCAGCAAGACTCCTGAACAACAGGGATTATGTAGTTGTTCACCTCCTGTCTTGCCCTGAACTCCTCTCTTTATGTGTTCTGTTATCCCTGCTTTGGCTGCAACTAAAATAATAATAATAAAAAAAGAATCAAAGCAAGAGACATAGGACAGGAATGGTCTAAACTCACATCCCATCTAATCCAAGCAGCACGAACATTCTGCAAGGGTGCCTGCCTAAACCTGGTACTTGCAGAATTCGACGTATGACTTTGGCCACTTAGCCTGACACAGGTTCTTCATCTACAAACATATAAAATGAAAATAAACTCATTTACATAATAAACATACATCGAATACTTTCTATGTTCTAAATACTAGGATAGAGTAATAAGCTAGAACATGGTTCAACCTAGAAGTGGGGGCAGACTTTAATACATTTTCTGGTTCACTATTTAGTTGCAGGTGGGTTGAGTGCTGTTGAGCAACATACTTGAGGATGTACAGCAGGGGACTCATATACTCAAAGGCAGAGTTAGAGGTGGGTGGGGAGATAGTCCAGGTGAAAAAAAACCCAGCAATTACAAATGGGCTTTGTGAACCTCACATATAATGATTATAAGAAAGCACCTTGCAAAGTATGAAGGGCTAGATACATTCTAGTATTATTAATTTGGAATGTATAATTATGAACACCAGCACTTAGTTCAGAGTTAATTAACATCATAGATGCTAAAAATATATGTGTTGAATTGATTGCTTTTATAGACCCCTTCACAGACTGAATTTATTCCAAAAATAGAGTCATGCAATATTAAATGTAAGTTGCAAAGTCCAAGAAGCCAGGAGTCATGCTATCTTGTTTACTTCTAGTACAGGCCCTAGCATATAGAAGACACTAAATAAACACATGATTTGGGGCTAAACAAAACAATGGACTTTAATTGTTCCATTTTACAGATAAGAAAACTAAAGACCAGAGAAATTCCTTTGTTCAAGGTCAGAGGCTACAAATTAGTACAAATAAAATCTGAACCTAGGATTTTAGCTCTTAATCCATTAATAATAGTAAAATTTGTGAAAATAATATGTGATATCCATTGATTACTGACACAGGGGATAAGATCATAAATGATTTTGAGAGGAGATAATTTTCTTCTTAAGAACAAAGAAACAAAACTTTATGGTAACATATTATATATATTGCTTTTCTTTTGCAGCAGGCTGAGATTAAATTTCTACCACATAGGTCACCTTGCTACCCCTTACAGAGGTTAGGGTGGAACTCAGTAACAAAAAAGTAAGGGGCATGGGTGCCAATTACTGATGGTTAATCTTGAATGCTTTGCAATGGTCAAAAGCATGCTAATAAGAGGAATATCATTTTCTCATAGAGCTGAAAAGGTTTGGGGAGAAAATTCATTCTCTTACTGGAGAGTTTTTTTAACGTGTATAGTTGAGTGGTAACACTGCTGTAGCTAAGACTAGAAGGCCCCACGTATTAGTATCTATTGTTGTATGGCAAATTATCCTAAAACTTAGAGTCTTAAAACAACAATGAAAAATTATCTTACAGACTTTCTGTGGGTTCAAAACATTTGTTATCTCACACAATTATTGTGGGACACGAAGTTAGAATTGGTTAAGCTGGATGATTCTGGCTTGGGGTCTGTTATGAGTTTGTAGTTAAGATGTCAAATGGGGCTACAGTCATCTGAAGGTTGGATGAGAGCCGAGGAAGTCACCTCCAAGATGGTTTATTCACAGGCCTGGTGCTGGCTGTTGTCAGGAGTCCTTAGTTCCTCACCATGTATACCTCTCCATAGGGCTAAGGGTCTTCACGGCACAGTTGGCATTTTCCAAAGTAATTTCCAAGAAAGCAAGGTGGAAGGCACAATATCTTTTATGGCCTAACCCCAAATGCCATACTTCATCGTTTCTGCAGTATTAGAAGTTATTCTGTGTGGAAGAGGATGGCACAAAGGCATAAATACCAAGAGACAAAACTTACTGGGGGCCATATTGGAAACTGCCTACCAGATCAGCCAAGATCACATGCTCTTCCAGGAAAGAAAGTGGACATTGGGACCAGACTATAAAAAAGTGCCTATAGTACACCAGTTGCACCTGGTTGATAAATTGCAGTGTAATAGAATAAAACCTTCACTTGTTTACCTTTTTGTAAAGCAAGGGAGCTATTAAAATTTCTCAACTTAGGTTCAAACAAACAAACACCAAGCATAATAAGGAAGCATAAAATGTAGAAAAACATTCTTTCTTAGTATCAGGGGACATATTTCGTGTCAAGTTTGAAATAATTGGTAACAAGAAGGGGCTATATATGCTGGCAGAATTGCTCTGAAAATATCTTCATCCTGCTGATCAGTTCACAGAGAGATGCTGATAACAGTCAGAGGAGGTCACAAAGTTTCACTTGCTAGATAGAGAAAAGATGTTCCATGAAGGAGGTAGAGGAACTGAGAGATACAGGAAGTTTGTAAAAGGGCAGAAAGGTGATCTACCCTAAAGGTAGATTGCAACTCACCCAGAGATCCCTGAAGCTACTCACCACCAAACCAAGCAATAGTACAACCTGATCACACAAGGCAAGGGATTTAGACGATTTGAGACCAATTCACCATTGAGTACCTCTGTGGGAAGCTTGGTTTAATCCCAAAGATGGGCATTTCTTACTACCCTGAGGAAGTGTACATTCTCACAGTTCCTAGCCAAAAATGAAATGTGCTTCAAAGTAGGTCAGAGCTGAATAACAGCTCTCAGGAGCTTTGCAGTACACCATGCATGTAAAGGAAGAAAAACAAAGCTGCTTACAGAAGAGTCTCAGTTCTCAGATTTTAGAATGAATTCTGCAGCTGGAATGAAGTAAAGAATAATCCTTTTGCATTTACTGAATGATTGCAGTAAGAACTTTAGCCATTAATTTTACCCTTTAGCTTGATTTTTCTTCTTCATACTTCCATTTTTTAGGAATTTGGGTGTATGATAACTACTCCAGATTCTGTTATTAACAAGTAACTTACAGATTTTTGTTTCAATAAACTTTCTGAAAGTTAATCTAAACATACCCAACTAAGTGTTTCCAACTGTTTCTTATTATCTGCAGTAACAATTCTTTTTTTTTTTTTTTTTTTTTTTTGAGACGGAGTCTCGCTCAGTCGCCCAGTCTGGAGAGCAGTGGCGCGATCTCGGCTCACTGCAAGCTCCACCTCCCGGGTTCCCGCCATTCTCCTGCCTCAGCCTCCTGAGTAGCTGGGACTACAGGCGCCTGCTACTACGCCAGACTAATTTTTTTGTATTTTTAGTAGAGACGGGGTTTCACCGTGTAAGCCAGGATGGTCTCGATCTCCTGACCTCGTGATCCGCCTGCCTCGGCCTCCCAAAGTGCTGGGATTACAGGTGTCAGCCACCGTGCCTGGCCTATCTGCAGTAACAATTCTTAGCGATGGAATAATTTGGAGAATACCCACATTTGACACTAAAAACAGTTAAGGTTTTGATAGGTAGATAGATGATAGATAGATAGACAGATAACTGGGTGGGAAGATGAATGAATAGATGGGGGGGTGGATGGATGGACAGATGGATGAATGGATGGGTAAGTGGGTAGGTGGGTGAATGGATGGATGGATGAATAGATAGATAGATAGATAGATAGATAGATAGATAGATAGATAGATAGATAGTTAGATGTGTTTTCTTGAATGGCAAGCAAGGGGCTGTAGTTCGTCTTGAGCAACCAAAGGTGAATGATGCAGCTATAATTTGTGTTCATTAATGGTATCACAGTGAAATAGAGATTGAGAGCTCTTGGCCTGCATTATAAGGTGGATCTTCCCACCTACCATTTTGAACCACGTCTAATGGAGCACCTTTCACTTACTGTTCCTGCACATGTCCCCACATTTTCCCACTCCCAGGCCTTTGCTCATATTTCCCCCCAGCTTCTCTGATTAGCTTTACATGTCTAAATCCTAGCTAATTTTTAAAAGCTTACTGCCACCTTCTCATAAATGTCAAGTCCAACAGACCCTTTTCTCTGAACTCCTAAAAATATCTTTGCTTTTGCACTCCTCATTTGATTTTTGACTCGTGACACGGTGGAGGTTTAAAGTGATTAATTAATTAAACTAATATTTATTGAACATCTATTATGCACTTTGTATTGAGAATACAAAGTTGATTAATCACAGACTCTTACTGGTAAGTTCATACTTTAACAATAATGATAAATAAGTAAGTTACCGCTCAATGTAATAAATTCTATGATAGCAGTAAGGATGGAGGGCTGGAGAAGCACACAAAAAGAAGTGACTTGAAATTCACATATTTAGTTTAACAAACACATACAAGGAAACTACTACTGCCAGGAACTGTTCAAAGTGCTTTATAAACAACTGATTTTATCCATCTAACAATTCTATAAGGTACGTATTGTTATGATCCCCAGTTTACAGATGAAACTGAGGCATGCTCACACAGCTAGTGAGTGGGTGGCAGAGCTAGGATCTGACCCAGGCAGTCTCAATCCTGAATCTTTGATAAGAATTATTAGACAATGCTGGCTCAATGGCTATTGAATAATCAAAAAATTTTAAAAATAGACTTATTTTCATGAATAAACTCCATGAATGTTCATGGAATAAATGGCTTCATTCATGATGGATGTACAGGAGTTTGATAGGCAAAGACAAGAAAGAAGGGCATTCCTGCTAAATGGATGGAGATGTTTCAAGATGTATAAATATGAAAGAACAGAAAGTATCCGGAAAACTGGAAAGTTCCACTGGCAGGTACTGGGCCTGTTTGCCTCATTTCCATTCTCACTCTTTCCCTGTTTGACACTGTATCACTGGAGAGCTACTGCTACAGCAATGTTGTCCAAACATATGGATGAAGCCAGGTTTGCCAATGGGAGGCCCTGGCCAGACACTGCAGACAAGAAGGCAAGCGGTGGTCAGAATATTTTTCCCAGACTCTTGTCTGTGACAGGGCCTCTGGCAGCAGCTGTGTCTCCTGGTCAGTTCCCACCAGGTGACTGGGCCCTGGTCCACTGTCTTCCCCCTTGGATCCTCTAACCAGATGTGCTGGGTGCCCTGCAGTTGCTAACCTCTGAGCTGTTGCACCATCCTCTGCCCAGTTTCTCACCTCTTCTATTTCCTGTGTAAGCAACCCCTAGTACTAATTCATTTTACATACACACAAAAAATTTTAGATAGGCTTTTGTTTTCATGCTTAGACCCTGACTGACATATTCAGAATATTAGAGACAGAGTGTATTCACCATATGTGAGAGAAAAAGGTATGAGTTTCTCATTGATGAAGAAAATAAAAAATTGTAATGAGAGTTTATTTACTCTTTACCTTATATTTTAAAACCTTATGTTTTGCATAATGCATAATTAGTAAAGTGATATGTCCATAAATAATATATTATGTATTAAATGTAATGTATAATTTAAATCTATTTAATGTATTTATAGTTATACATTATTTATAAATTATACAAGATATCTATGTACTATATATAAACATGTTATATTTTATGCATCTAACAATTCTATTTAAATGTATTTAAATATATATTTTAAGATATTCATTCTCAAAGACTGTTTCTCCTGATGGAGCATTCATCTGAAAACTTTAGAGTCTCTAATACAAAAACACATTTAGTCAGTATCATTATAATGTCAACAAAATTCATAAGTCATCAGCATCTCCTCTTAGTGACAGGCACTGTTGTGTGAGAACTCATGATAGAAGCGTATTAAAACAGCTTCACAGAATGACTTATGTGACTTATGTGGGCACAATGACTACTAAGACTTCTACAGTTGGTTTTATTTTCTCCCAGGCATGGCTGAACTAAATTAAGCACTCTAACATTGGCCAGAAAAAGAAAGATGGGAGGAAGAAGGAAGAAGGAAAAAGAAAGGATGGAAGGAAGGAAGGAAAAATGAAGGAAGGAAGGAAAAATGAAAGAAGAAAGGAAGGAAATCTCAAATAGCATGTGGTCAGAAATGAAAATGTAAAAATGGCCCCAAAGGTCCAGCTTCCATCCTTGCAACACTGTCCCCAGAGTGAAAGACTCTTAGAAGACCAGAAATCCTTCCTTTTGGATGGTTGGTGCCTATAGAGGATATGTGGCTCCTCCTGAATGTGGTTCAGCCCCTGGATCCTCTTTTCGTATTCTGGGGATCAATAAAAGAATAGGGCCGAACCCAGGGTATCAGATAGACAGAATAGCTGCAATGCCCAGTGAAATGCACAATTTATTTTTATTTTTAGATGCAAATAATAAAAAGTGTCTGTAGATAGAAGTTTTAATATCTTTTTCTGCATTCTACTTTGGAAACTACTGTTTTATGTAATTTTCCACTTTATTTGGCATTTTTAAATACTAGTCACCTTTATTTGTGTTTTCAAATGACCTGAGGGGAAGAACAGAAGGAGGGGGGAGAGAGAAATAGCTAAAATAGCTCAACACCTGAGCTTGCTCATACTGCTGTTTCGCAAGTTCATGCTTCTGCACCAGCTAGTTCAATCTGGACAGAACCCTGGGAAATGAGCAAACCTATAGAATAATTTCTCTGTGTTGTGCTTCATGTTTCAGAGTAGCTATTTTCAACTAGTATCACAGAGTGCTGCTACTAGCAACTGTTAAATTACATAGGAATTTGACTTCACACTGTTTATTGAAGAAATGCTAGAGTATATTAAGTGAATTTTTACTGTGGTTATATATTTCTCAAATGCAACTACAATGCTAAGTGCCTTTATTAGAGTGAGCAAGTTGATACAGCATTTATAATATATAAATATTTAAAATTTATATTTTCAAATAGTCTATGAAAACAAGATAAAGTAATGGTTTATTCTGGTGTTTGGGAAAAGAAAGAGTAACTAGAAATAGAAATAAAAAGTCTTGATATAGAAAACACATATCATCTACATTGGAGATTTAAGAAGATTATAAAAATATATGTGTCATAAAATATATGCTTTGCGGGGTAATTTTAAGAAATAAGAAAATCTAATCTTATTTGAGAAAACCAGCGTTTAATTTCCTTTGGGTTCTCCCTTTTCTATCTTTGAGAATTGCAAATCTCTCAGTATTATCTGTTATACATCTTCCCTAGTGCTTAGTTCTTGGATTTATGTTCTATTCAACTACTGATTACATTAAATAACAATGTTAATTCTCAGTAGTTATTAGTTGAAATTAGCTAAATTATTTGAAATCTCCCTATCAGGATAAAAATACAATTTAAAATACCTTTGTTACTTTTTTGGCAAGGGAACACCATTATTAAAATCACCTTCTCCTAAAGATAGTATTTATTACTTCTGTGTAGAATAGAGAACATTACAAGATTCACCTTTAAAAGAGCACACAATATAAGGATATAAAGGTAGAAATCATTTTCATCTCTCCACGCACCCATAGGTTATTGCTAAGAGAAGAAATAAGATTTGTTTCACAAACAAGTATATGCATCACTGAACAGACAACAGCTCACTAGGTATATTCTGAAAAGCTTTTTAAAAGCATATGAAAGAGTGAACAGTGGATTTTTCTTTTTCATACTAGGCTGCAAGCTATAGTAAAGTGGTTTTCTAAGCATATTTCAATATACATATGCATGTATGTATGTACATATTCCAGATATTGGTTTATTTAAAGGAAAAAAAATACCAGTTTTCCAAAGCATAGATTCCAAGGGGTATAATTAAGTTTAAAATTTTAAAGACATTTTGGACTTACTTTAATATTTCAGGCTGAAAAAAAAGTGAATGAGGTGGTAGTGGTTGGGAAGATACTTATTTGGCTGCTCAAAGAGATGTGTCTGGGTTCTGGGACCCCTCAAGTACAGCAGCAGCTGTGCCTGTAGATGATCCTGCACCTATTCCAAGAAGTGCCTGGCTGGAAATAGGAAATTCATGTTTCCCGATTACCTGCGCCAAATGCAGGGAGAAGGATTGTCAAGACTCTGCAATTCTTCTCTTTGGGTTTGTCATGGATGCTGTGGGTACAGTTTTCCAAAAAACAAAGGATAATGAAACTGAGTTAGGAGAATTTGATCATTTCATAACTCTGCCTATTAAAACCTTATATTCATTCCAAAAACTATAGAATGTGTGGATTTTCCAATTGTTATTCTCCTGGGATTCGAAAAATAATCTTCTTAAGCCAAAACTTTTTCTGAGACTGAGAGAAAGAAATTTTATTTTCTAGAAACCTAATGAGAAATTGGGAACCATAATAATAGAGCTGTTTTATTCATCACTAATGGACATATTTTGGAAGTAAAAAGTATAATTTAAAGAAACCATGAAAATAATCCTACTATATGCCAGAATTTTTAGAAAAAATAGTTTTATAGAATTAAAATTGAGGGAGGAAAAATTAAATCAAAGAGTGAGAAATGAAGATAAGCTTTAATCCTAGGAAGAGTTAGAAGTTAAACATTGCAGAAGAAATATTGAAAAGCCATCCTGTCAGAAAAAGTCCCCTCATATCTGCCACATTGCTGCGATTTCACTATTAAAAAGCCCTTATTTTTTGATTTTTAACAAAAATCCTTTTGTGGCTCTCAGAGCTTTCCTCTTCCCAAATCAAAATATCTAATAGTTCTAGTGATGTTACATTGTGATTGGTGTCAAATACACACTTTGAACCCAGGTCACCTGACTGCCACCCCAGTGCTATTATCTAATAGTAATCTTGCTCAAAATGGAATTTTAACTCAATGCTAATCTGAAAAATAAAAATATTCTTGACCATTTTAATGCCCATATTTGTGTTTAGAGTTGTGCCAACTTTAATTATCTTTATTAATTATCAACTTTAATTATCTTGGACTGAAACAGATAAGAACTTAATGTATCCCAAGTGGCGGCCAAATGAGGTAGGGGAGCACTGTGCTAAGGAAGCTTTCACACAACTTTGAATAGAGAAAGTGATCAGCTCATTGTACAACAGCACAGAAGTATAGGATTGTTAGTAATGGCCAGCACCATCTTCATGAGACTAGAGGCAGCTAAGTGTTGACAAAATAATATCACATTAGACAGGTGCAGTGGCTCATGCCTGTAATACCAGCACTTTGGGAGGCTGAGGCGGGTGGATCACCTAAGGTCAGGAGTTCAAGACCAGCCAGGTAAACATGGCGAAACCCTGTCTCTACTAAAAATACAAAAATTAGCTGGGCGTGGTGGCACGTGCCTGTAATCCCAACTACTCAGGAGGCTGAGGGAGGAGAATCGCTTGAACCTGGGAGGCAAAGGTTGCAGTGAGCAGGGATCATGCGACTGCACTCCAGACCCTCAGTGACAAAGCGCGACTCCATCCCCCCCCCAAAATAATAATATCACATTAAATTAATGTAGGTTATTTAGCTCTTGGCTTTATATATTTGATTAACTTTAATTTGTAAATGTGTGAATATTGTTTCACGGTTGTATAAAACTTTTGAGTATATGGGGTTCTGAGAGAATTCTTTTAAAAACAAAATATTATTCGAGTTCTGAAGTTTAGCAAACTGTGTCCTTTACTAGATGAGACATTGGACTCTCTTGTCTCCCTCCCAATTGTAATGGGGATAATTGATGTGTGTGTGTGTGTATGTATCGGCTGCAAATACAGAGCCAAATTAAATGTTATAGGACCCAGGTCCTTTGGTGCCTAATTCAAATCCAAGGGCTTTTGAGCACAGGGAGATGACTTCTAGGTAACCAGGTAACCACTTTCATATATTGAGTTTGTGTCTGAACCCAAAATTTCCATGTTACTCATTTATTCTCATTCTTGGTCTCACTTGAACAATTTCCTGAAGAAAATGTGTATTTTAAAATATGCCTAATTTCTAGAAGTCCCAATAATTGGGAAAGAACTGTTCATTCATTCTGCGTTGTTACTCGGGGACAGAGCTGGGACTTGAAGGCAGGAGAACTGAACTCCAGAGTCTGTGTCTGTTGACCTCTTTGCTTTAGAGACTCAAAGATTTTTCATTCTAAAGTGATGACATAAACACAGTCCCCAGAATGCCTATTACATCATTGAAGTAATGGTGTCATTGAGCTCTAAGAAGTGACAAAGGGAAGTTCTAGTTCTGGGAAGCTCTATTAGGCAGTTTTCTAGAATTTCTCTTCCTCCATCCTTATGTCTTTTTGCTAAATTCTTACCTCCAGCAGTCATCTGACCACGTCGCTAATCTTTTAACTGGAGAAAGCTGTATCAGTGACCTACTGTTGTATAACAGACCGTCCCCAATTTAGTGTTTGAAACAATGATTTATTGTCATGTTCCCATGAATTCACTATTCTGTTCCATGTAGTGTTGGCTGGGATCACTCATGCATCTGCATTCAGCTGGTGGCTGGGCTACGGTACATTGATTCTTTTCCTCTAGATGGTCTCTGCCTCTCTAGCAGGGTTCTTTAAAGCACAGCAGCTAGATTCCAAAAGGGAGCATTCCAAAAGGACTAACCCCAGAGTGCAAGTGCTTACAGAACTTCTGGTACCCACAGCAATTTACATGGGCAAACCCATGGTCCATGTGGAATGGGACTAAAAGAGAGTATTCATGCAAAACAGTGTGATTGATTGGGAGCCATCAATGTGTCAGCCTACAAATGAAATGTAGCTATGTACGAATTTCCATTTTTTAATGTATTTTCAAGGAGTGTCGGTATGTGATTACATTTTGTATGTATGTGATTACACATGTGCAAATCTATGAATATAATGTGATCTTGCCTGTTAGAGAGACATATGAGAATCTGGAATAGGCTCAAGAGAAGTTCTACTTGCCCCTCACCCTCTAATTTCCAAACAAATTTCAGTTCATGGCAAGTGACACATGAAATAAACCTGACGATGGACAGGGGAATGGTGCAAACACGCAACATTCAATGTATTAGAAAAAGTTAACGTTATCCTGCACATGTACTCCTGGACTTAAAAGCTGAACAAAGAAAAAGAAAAAATGTGAATATGGACAGTAATTCTAAACAAACAGGGCAGGTATTTAAAGAAATTAATTTTTAAAAGTGAAATTATAGCTTCTTAAACCTAAATTTTGTGCAGAAAAATAAAATCCTTCCATGTATTGGCATATCAGTCCCCCCTATTCAAGGGCCTTGATCATCAGTTGTGAAGCTCATTAGTTTCATATCTGATGCCAAGAGAAGTAATAAGGTCCAATCACTGGGAGAAGGTACATATCAAGGTGGGTTTTGCAAGGTGAGACATAGGCTAGAATTTGGGGAAACATGTAAAATTTGGCATGATATAAAAAAAGAGGCCGGACGCAGTGGCTCACACCTGTAATCCCAGCACTTTGGGAGGCCAAGGTGGGCGGATCACCTGTGGTGGGGAGTTGGAGACCAGCCTGACCAGCATGGAGAAACCCCGTCTCTACTAAAAATACAAAATTAGTTGGGCGTAGTGGCAAATGCCTGTAATCCCAGCTACTTGGGAGGCTGAGGCAGGAGAATCGCTTGAACCCGGGAGGCGGAGGTTGCGGTGAGCCGAGATCACGCCATTGCACTCCAGCCTGGGCAACAAGAGCGAAAATCTGTTTCAAAAAAAAACAAAACACATCAAAAGTGTGGAAAATAATATGATAATAACTTCTGTTAAACTTGCATGAGGGAATAGACTAGACCTAAGTGTAAATAGGTGATTTGATTGGGGTCATTTTGATTGCTTGGCAATACAATTCCTTTCTTTTATATTTAATCAGAATGTTTGTACACCTATTTATTAACTGACCCAGTGGGTAAGACGACCACAGTGACTGGGCTTAGTGTAAATACTCATTAGTTCAGTTCTCGATTGGATCAGAAGACCCTTTTACCCATACGATCAATACATTATGTGATGCATAAACGGTTCGTCCAAACTTCTAAGGGTGACATTACTCTATTCAATAGTGCTCTCCCCACAGAGAAGTAAGCATAGCTAAGGAAATAACTTCTTTTAATGAGATTAATCCCGATGATAACTTAAAAGGCAGTTTTACTGCAAGATGTAGATGACTTTCAAACCTCCTTATTAATGAAAATATTGAATCATTTCTGGTGTCATCAACATGGTGGTTATAAATAGAAGTGAGACTGGGGGAGTAGTTTTATAAATAAATGAAGCCATAACCCTAGAATTTTCTGCCACGGATTACCCTGAAACTCTTCATAAATTCACCTAGAACAGGATTTAAATGATGCCTGCATTAACTATAGTCAAAACTGGTGATCAAATGCACTTCTACCCACAGAAACCCAGATGAAGGAATGCTGAGCCCTTCTTTCCACCAGGACCTAAATATTTCCTGGAAGTTTGAAACTCAAGGCTCAGATTCTACTCCTTCCCGAATATTTCTGCAACAATTTTATTGGGACCAATAATTTATGCAAATGTGAGGCTGAACAGTTGGGCTTCTCTGGGAGCTTTCCACTGTCTTGGTGCTAGTTTGGATCGTGTGTGTGCGTAGGCGCGCACGCGCGCGTGGAAAAACCGGGTATTTCCCTAAAGGAGTTTAGTTAACACCAAGAGGTCACTCCCTTGAGGAGCCGGCTGCAGGGTGGTGATTCGCCCCCGGGATGGTGGCGGCGATTCCGTGCGCCTTCCTGCAGTTGGACATCAGTTATATTTCAGGCTTTCAAAGTAAACGACGAACTCAGCACTTTGGCAGAGTCCAAAATCCGCCAGCGAACTTGGGTGCTAGAGAGTTCGGCGGGAAGAAAAGGTGACTCAGAGATGCACCGCATTTTTCTGGCACTTTCCACCGAGGATACTCTAATAAACGGGGGAGGGGGAAAGAGGGAGGGAAGGAGAGGAACACCCTCCTCCTCTTCCAGAAACTGCACCTCAGCCTGAGATTTGGATATTATTTTACCTGTATTTATAAAAACCACCACCGCACTCCCTGCACCAACTACCCAACTGCCTCGACTTACATTAAAAGCAGCTACTAAGACTAAAGAGAGGGAAAGACTAAGGGCGGGGTAGGGGGGAGAGGCAAATAAATAAATAAAAGAGCGCGCGAGGGGGGAAGGGGAGAGAAGGGAGAGGGAGCGCCTGGGACTCGAGACGGCGGCAGGTTCAATTAGCTAAACAAAGAAATCATGGCGGATTGTTTACATTTGGCAGCGCCCGGGCTGCGCCGACCGCCGGCCCCGAGCCGCCGCGGGCCCCGAGGAGTCGGCCGAGCTGCTCCCGCGCCCTGGCCGGGTAAGTGACGCCGGCCGCGGGCCCGGGGCGCGGCCGCCGCGCGTGCCACCCCCGCTGCCGCCCCGCCCCCGGCGGCCCCGGAGCACCCCCACCATCCCCTGCCCCCTCCCCCACCGGATCGCCCCAGCCCCCTCCTCTTGCCCCCGGCGCAGCTGGGCCCCGCTTGGATTTCGGTGACGCTGTGGCTCTGTTCGTTTGCTGCTGCTGTTGCTGCTGCTGCTGCTGCTGCTGCTGCAGCCAGGGGGAAGGGGTGGGGAGAGTTGGGGTGGGGGCGGCAGAGCACTGTGGAGAGCAGTGCCCCTCCACTCGTTTGTTGCCTCTTGGGGTCAGGACCTCCCGGCTGGGCCAGCCCAGCGGACGGCCCCGGTGCGCGCTCGCCTTGCGCCACCGCCTCCGGGACCCAGGCGGAGCGCGCCACTCAGCCCAGGAGGGGGGGCCGGGCAGTGACCCCGCGCGAAGTGCCAGTGCGGAGGGCGGGGGTGGTTACCGAAAGATGTAATCCTAGGAGGGGCCGCCGCCTTCGCTGTCCCCTAACTGTACCCCCTCTTTATCCTACCCTCCATTTCCCGACCCTTTTCTCCCTCTCTTCTCCCAGTTCTTTTCTACTCCCCTCATTGCTTTTCTCAGACCGGCCTTAAGGTTGAGAACCTGCTCAAGAGGTCGCCTTCCAAAGGCTGACCTTGCCAAAGCCACCCACGTCTGTGAGAGCTTTTCCAAAGATTGACTCTTTCCTCGTCTTTGTGGCCCGAGGGTTCACTTTTTTCCGTAGGGTGGAACTGTCTTTCTCCTACAGAGGCTTTTTAGACGAGTGTCTTTGTGCTGCGGTTGGCACAGCAGTACTAGGAGGTTAGGTAATGACAGGGGAGGAAAACAAAGGCAACAAATAGGGGCAAAAAGAGAGGGCAATGTCACCAACAACAGAGGGGGCTCTCTGTGTTCCCAGAAAAGATGGTTTCCTTTGCGGAATCCTTCCAGCATCATCGGCATGCAACTGACATATTTCCTTTGTACAGAGAAAAACAAATTCTTAGGTCCTTCAAGTTAACCTCTATTTTCCTTTCAATAAAACTTAAAAAAAAAATTTAGTGCATTCAGTAGTTTGCTTTTTCTCTTTCTCTTGCTTCCTTTTTCCAGAACCTTAGTTAATATCTGTGTCCTATTTGGGAGAAAATCACAGCCAGGACTAGCTGTGGAACAGAGCAGGACTGGAGTTGGTGACATTTAAGCAGCCTTGACTGGGGGCCAGGGCAACAGAACCAGGCCCAGTTGCTTCTCTTGCATACATCTTTTTGAGGCTCTGACATCACACTGCTGCTGGGTTGCTAATGCACCATTGTAAATCGTACAGTGAAATTGCTTTATTACCTGAGAAAGAAAATGCTGACATTAAAAACAATCTTTTTTGCATTATCACAGCAACCATATCTTCTATACAAAAAAGGATTCAAGTGAATTCTTGATTCATAATTTTTATTATACCCTGTGGAAGGCCCGTCTGGAATAAGATATGCACGTACTGTTTCTCTTCTTCCCTTTGAAGGTGGCAAACACTAGGTGATTGGTTCTCATTTGTTAGATTACACCAAATTATGTCTATTTTTTGCTTAATCACCAAAGCAACTTTCTGTCCAACTCACTACATGTTTAGTAAAGCAAAACTTATTTCACAATTACTATTTGGCAGGTATAGCCCATCACCTTACCATCCCACTACTCAGTTCTTTTTAACCCATTGACATTTTAAAAAGTAAGGTTTATCTTCCGAGAGCAGAATAGAAATGGGAGTGGGTAGCGAGCCTTAGCTAACTCAAGAACTCAGGACTTACTGGAGTCAGAAGCTTTCAGTGAAGATTGCACATGTGTATTTTCACAGTTGTGTGGACATGAGAAACACAAAGCTGGTGGTTTCATAAAGAGCTTCTACCCAGACACTTAACTCACCAGTTAGCTTGAGATCCCATTACTCAGTAACCCCAAGCACATTCTCATAAATGGATTTTGTGTTGACTCCCTGTCCGTATCAGTTCAGAGATCATAATCATGGAAGAAAGTGAACTGGCTTCCACAATGACTTTAAAAGAAGTAGAAAGATCAGCCTATGGATTATAGATCTTGCTGACCCATTAAGGGTCAGTAAATTAGCAGACTGCACTTGAGTTGACACTTCTGATCCCAACTTAATGTGTTGATTAACTCATGTCTGCTATCTTCATTATGGGCTATTAGCACATTGTTAAGCCTGATCTTAGAGTAAGAAATTGTTTTTATGTTTACTTTTTGGTTCCCAAGGTTAATCAATATTCATCATGGCCTTACTATTTTTCTTTAAACTGAGGAGGTTAAATAAGTCCTTCTATAGAGAAAAGAAAATTTAATACTATATATATGAATTTGGGATGCAAAATATGGGGTGGAAGAATTTTGCAATATACACAAATATATCGTTAGAAACACCATCTCCAAATGTGAAAATACTTATAATATATATACATATTAAGGAATTTTAATCTACATCTTTCTCATTGGTAGCTAGCATCCTTTCTTACTCTTGTGTGTGCATTTGAATGACAGACAAATTTAATGTATGATATTTAAACCTCCAATGCTGGTTTCTGGAAATTGCTGTGTAGAAATAGTCAATGCCTAAGTCTAGACCTTGTCTACTAGTAAGTGTAAATTGTAGGCTCCAGTGAGGCAGATATTTGTGATCAGTTTAAGCTAGAAATCAATCTCTAGACTGCATTATTACATCCATGCAGTATTTCTTCTTTCCTGGTTTTCCTGAAGTTTCAAGGTAGTTGCAGTCCTGGTAGTCTGGGTATCATCAGTAAGTACTCTGTAGTCTCACCATTTGGTAATCAGTATGTCAATAATGCTGGGAAAACTGCTTAAGAAGCTTGCAAGATTTATACTCCCAACCATGTAATAGATTAAGAGTTGCATAGGTCGTTCCACATGGAACTTCATTCCAAACTCAATCTGTTCTTGTGTCAGCTAGGCCCCAAGGTAACAATTTCTGGTAGGGGTTTTTGGATCTATTACTTGACAAACATTTATTGAAACTCAAGCAAAAACAAAAATGTAATAAAACCCATTAGTCTACAGAAAAATATAAGGAGAATTGGGATATTTTTCTGCTTCTGAAATCAAGATGAAGAAGGGTGTTGAGGAAGCCTGATAGTATGAATAACAAAGGAATGGTCCCCCAAATCATGAGAGGCCACTGAATTTGTCAAAGAGGAGATCATTGATAACCTTATGATGGGCATTGACTGAGGGTGTAGATCGGAGGGCAAGATTGTGGGAGGGTAAAGAAGAAGAAGATGGTGAGAAAGCTATGATAGATAATATTAAACTTGAATATCTCAGGATGATGTTCTTGAAAGGTACTGTAGTTGGCAAATCCTCAGTTCACAAGGCCAGTCTCAGAGAAAAATAGTATCTTAGTAGAAACTAAATTTTAAAAGTGTTAAGTACATTAAAAACTCTATAGCAAATAAAAGCTGAGGAAGGCACCTGCCTTCAAAATTAGCCATATTGTCGACATTAAAAGCCTGTACCAACAGGTAATCCAGCCTGTACCAACAGGTAATCCTCTTGAATCATCTTCTTTAGTCGTTCAGGGACACATGGCTGCAGAATTGTGATCTGCTGAGTACAAGTCTCCAAGCTCTAGGGTACACAGATTATTTTTGGTTTTAAAGTGTTTGAGCCCATTATTACTTGAAATTCAATGTCCTTTGCACTTGCTTCCTCCCTTATTTCATTTCCTTAAGCCCTACCAAACTGCTTTTGTAACCATGTAGCCTTTCTGCAAATTATCTTGGTATTTAGGGGAAGTTTTTTTCCTTTTAAGGGTGGTGGTGCATCTGGTGTCGTATCTTTAGAGTTAGAGGATGTGCTGTCAGCAGACCCCTTTCTGAAACACCTGACTACACAGCCCACCAGAGAGACAGCAATGTTTATTGTCTGTCCTGCCCTTTCAGGGACTGAACTGAAGCTGTAATACATAAAAACATTGTAGGTTTTAAACTTATAATGTGTAAATATAAAGTGAGTTATTTAAAATTTGTCTGGCAAGAGTTTACGTATAGGTATATGTAAAAGAGGGAGACGTAAAAGCAAAACATTTGGCTTTTATTTGAATGCAATCTGTAGATTTTTTTTTTTTAATAAGAATTTGGCTTAATTAAGGTGGCTTTGTGGTATGCTGTGTGCTTGGAGCAGGAATGGGAGACCAGCAAGGGCTATGAATCACAGGCTGTGAAAAACAAAGTGGGGCAGCAAAACATTCCCATTGAACCCAAATCTTCACTCCTGCCTATCTCAGGCTAAACAGCAATATCAGCAACCATGGCCACAGAGGTAGTCCAACTCAAATCAGTAGAATCTGCATCAAGGAAAACGGAGTAGACAGTATTTCAAAAGAGCAGCAGCTCTTGTCATCACTAGGTTTTCAGATACATAAATCAGAGAGCTCTGTGCCAGTTAGTACCAGAGCTAGTGGAAGCAGAATCTTGTTGGAGGAAGAGGCTCGCTGAAGTTCACTGAGAAGCCAAAGTCCCAGTCTTGCTTGCGCCTGTGTTCCATTACCACCAGAATACAAGCTAGGAACCAGGTAGAAGATGTGTCAGAGAGCTAGGTAGACTTCATGTGGAGATTAGGTGAGGTGTGGGTATTTGGGCTTTGCTCTCACTCCAGAACGCTTTGTTTAGGGGCAGCAGACCCAACCCCTCTTGCCAAATCCATTTCTACCAATGGGTTAGAGTGTTTATTGTTCTATTATGTCCCTGCTGTGCATGTTTTATGGAAAGAGGTGAAGACTGAGTATGGCTGTAAAGATTGGATGAACGGGGTAGAAAACGATGGGGACTGATAAAATGGAGTAACCCAATGAGACTGCAGAATTAACTATAATTAAATTAAATTATATTATTTTATATTTAATATAATATAATTATAATATAATATTCCAGAAGTACAGTATCTGAAAACAACCACCATATGCTCAGATAAAATCATGGGTTCGAGATTATATATTTTCAACAATGCACTGAAAGTTAACTTTAACTTGCTCTTAATTATGTCAGAATTCCTATATCAAGCCCTTGTGTGTGTCACAACTCAATGAAATTTTAACATTCGAGAATATACTCATACAACACATTTGACACATAACCATCCCTTCCAAATGAAAGATTCTAAATATAGTCCAGGTGAAACTGAGCACTGGAAAGAAACAGTGAGTTTGACAATGGCATTCTATTATTAATTGCCATAGTTTCCACTGTAACAACACATTTCTTTAATTATATCTTTCTGAGGACATCACGTAAGATTTAACAGAATTGATTAAATGACAATAACTTTCTGGCTAAAACAAAACAACAAATATCAAACATCTTTACCACCTCGTAACTAAAAAATGAAAGAATGATATTCCATATATATAAGTGGCTCTATGAATCTCTAAGAATATCACTCAATCAAGAACACAGACAGAACTCAACATATTAAACATTCAGACCAACATCTGAAAAATCAATGTTAATTTCACCTTTTATGTGTATTAGTTTTCTATTGCTGTTATAAAAAATTACAACAAACTTTGTGTCAGATTTATTATCTGACAATTCTGTAGGTCAGAACTCTGATACACATCTTGACTAAAATCACGGTGTCCCCAGGGCCATAGTTTTTTCTGAAGGCTCCTGAGGAAAATCCATTTTCTTATCTTTTCCAGCTTCTAGAGGCCACCCACATTCCTTGGCTCACAGCCCCCTTCCTTCATCTTCAAAGTCAGCAATGTTGGATGTTTCTGACCATTCTTCCATAGTCACATTTCCCTCTAACTACAGTTGAGAAAGGTTTCCTGCTTTTAAGCAACCATGTGATTTGATTAGGCACATCCGGATAGTCCAGGATAGTCTCCCTCTCTCATAGTCTTTAACCTTAATCACATTTGCAGAGTCCATTTTGCCATAGAAAGTTTCATATTCACAGGTTCCAAGGATTAGTATGTGAATACTTTTGTTGCCCTATTATTCTGCCTAAACTTTAATTCTGCTTTCTTCTTAACCATGTTAGAATTTAACTCTGCTTTCTTCTTAACTATGGCCTGTGTTAGGCCACTCTAGAAGCAGTGGCCAAGGCAAGGATCCCAGTGCCTTTGAAGTTTAAAAATACAAGTTTCTTTGGGAGTGACACCAAAAAATGCTGATAAGGGAGTAGAGAGAAAAGACAGGAAATTAAAGAAATACAAGATAAGGTGCATTAACAAGCAAGTTACCACTGGGATATTCTGAGAGTTAGTGTAGGACTAAGAGTTATTCTAATGGAGGAGTGAGGAGTTTGTGGCATTTGTCCTCCAAATCTCTGTCTTTATTGGTTTGAGCTGCTTCTAAGGGTATTATCTCTCTGGCATTGCTGGCTTGCCCTGCATGTGGGCCAAGCATATTCCCACAGCCAGGCTGAATACCTCAAGCAAAGATTATAGGTGTTCACAGCAAGCAGCTTTCAGTGTGAAGAAATGAGTGCTTGGAGTTTATGTGTGGGGCACCCATGGCTCTGCTACCCCACCCCCCAGATTTAGTTATTCACTAAGTCTTATGTTTTGTTATTCCTACATTAATTTCTTTGCACTTCCCTCTTTCTAGTACTGCAATTGAGATCAGCCTTTCTGCATCAGTCTACTAATCTGTTCTATTCCACCCTAATTTGTGCTATATATGGCTCAAAATTTGCCTTCCTGAAAAATATGGCTTTTAGAGTATTACTTAGACAAGCAAGCAAAGTCTCCACTGATTTCTCATTAGCTGTAGGAAAATATAAAAAGAGAAGTCTTCAGCCTAGCGAGCCCTCAGGTAATTCCATTCTAGCCACATGATACCTTATCTTTGTCAACTCTTATGCTTATACTGTCCTATGTATATCAACTTTACCTTGTCCCTGGAGACCGGAAGTATTAATCCAATTTGCCTAACTATGCTTTTGTTTTGTTCATAGTCCTTAAGTCTTCAGATCTAAGCCTGGCTGATATGGAACTTTTCACCTGGCCCAGGTGAGACATTCTTGTCTCATTACTCATTACTTGTCTTATCACTATTTTTGAGCCCATCTTATGATTTCCTTTCCTCTTGCTCTTGATCATAG
Organism: Pongo abelii; assembly: GCF_028885655.2. Lineage (NCBI taxonomy): Eukaryota > Metazoa > Chordata > Mammalia > Primates > Hominidae > Pongo > Pongo abelii. The sequence goes on along the minus strand of NC_071997.2, from coordinate 73,957,096 downwards.
AGTTTCTTTTTCTAGGCTAATGATCTAATACCTGCCATCCCTTGAAGGTTCAGATGAAACCTTTCCCTTCTTTATTTAGCCTTCCATTAGCCCCTCACAGCTGGAAGTGAGGTATCTCTCTTCTCTGAAAGCTTTAAAACTACTATTTTAGCTTTTATTATTTTGTGTTCATAATTTTAGCTATCTTTTCATAGAATGTAAGTTTAATCACCTCAGATAGGTTCTAAGGTCTTTGAAGATAACAGAATATCATACTCTCTTACCTCTCAAATCCTAGAATATTTTGATTGTAGTATGTACTCTTTAGCTATTTGTTGATATATTTGTCAGACACAAGTAATCTGTTTTGGAAAAGTGTGCACAGTATATTTCAAAGTGAAAACTAATAAAGAAAAAATAATTAGTATTTCAGTGATGTGCTACTGTTGCACTACAAAGCAATTCATTACTTGAGTTAAATGATAAAATAATCTAATTCTCTTTTTTCTTACTTCAGCAAAGCAATTTTTTTAAAGTTAAAGAAACCAACACATTTAAAACTAAGATATCTTAAAAGTATGAACAAGTTTGGATGTTTCTCCTCTATTCTTAACCTAGACCTAAGAGATGTGGTGAGGATGGCAAAGTCCTGTTCCATTTTGAAAACTGCTGAAACACCCTTAAAAAGCGTTTGTACTTTTTTATTTAAAATTTTCAAATTTCCAAAACTAATTTAAAAAGAATCTAGGATATGACTTTACTTGCAAAGCATATATATCCAGTGGCTTCTTGGATGCTGGTGTTTCCATTCTTCATTGGGGGAAAAAATAAATGCTCCATTTTCATTTTGATCTCTTTTGTCAAGTGGGAGGCCTGCAAAAGGTTGGGAAGCATGGCTAATTATTTGTTATGGTATCAGCATAGCTTTTCTTTTGTGCATAATTTTACACCTCAGAGCCTGCGCTTTGGGGTGCTTTTTCAGTGTTGGAAATAATACTTCACACTGCCTTTAATCAGGCTCTTTGGACCAACAGGTATTGTAGTACTGCCTGCAGAATAGGACAAAGTTACCTGCCAAGGGGAGCATCCTTTGTTATCTCCGACCTCATTAATACCAATCAATTGAATTAACAATCAACACATACTGCTTGGATTACTCAACCCTGGGAGTTTAAAAATACTCATGCCTGAGCCCCACCTGCAGACATTCCAAGGTCTGGTCTGTGTTCTGGGCATCTGAATTTTGAAATTAGCCCTAGGTGATTCTAAAGAGCAGCCAAAACTAAAAACCACAGGTCTCATCCCTACTGTCCCCTGAAGCCTGATAGAATATGGATATCATGGATTATAGAGCTTATAGATAATGTAGAAATCATCTACTCTCCTCTCTGATCTGAAACAATTTATGAGCTGAGCAAGCAGATCTGGCAATATTAAGAGAAGTGACTCATACAACAGGAGCCACGGCTAAACTTCAGGTCTCCTAACTTATGGGCCATAGTCCTTCCCTACTTAAAGTATGGTCATGGGACCAGCAGTGTCACTTGGGAACTTATTAGAAATGCAGAATTTTAAGCCCTGCCGCTGATCCCCTAAATCAGAATCTGTTTTCAACGACTTCCCCAGGAGACTCGAATTCACATACTTTTGAGAAGTGTTCATCTTTACCATTGCTTAACTGTTGTCTCTTATAGGTTAGAATCTCATTTATCTCTGTATCCTTAGCATCTAGCACAGTGTCTGGGACATGTGCATTTTAAATGCGTTTGTGCTACAAAAGATGTTAGACATGTACTTTAAAACATTTATTCTTTGAATAGATGAACTTTATTATACTTTCCATATACTGTTCCATGTTTCATCTTTATGAGCCTTTCTTGTGTACTTTAAGTATACTTATTTTGTACTAGGCATTGTAAGTACAAAGGTAAATGAGATATTTTCTAGGAGGTCACTATCTAGTTGGAGAAGAGAGATCATAAACAGATATAATACATGGAGTTAGAACCACAATGGAAACAGTGTGGCACAAGAGCCCACAATGTTTGCCATGGGAATGTGAAGAAAGAACATTGGGTTTGGGTCTTTGGGTTGTCTTGGGGTTTGAAGGGCAAAGCTGACTTCAGGTAGCTATTAGGAGCCAGCCAGATGATGGAGATGAGGGATGCAGGCAGCACTGCTCAAAAGGTGGTTTAAGAAGAGACAGCAGCCTAGGCAAAGACTCAGAGATACCTTGTGCATCAAAATAGAAGGAAAACTACACTTAAGAGTGGCTACTCTTGAGAATCCAGTAGAAGGATGGCTGGAGATGGGGTGTAGGGAAGAGAAGAGGGTTCCTGTGTTTCTTATCTACCTGGATTTAGATGTAAAGGAAAATATTTAGAAAACCGAGGAACAGCCCAAAATTGTACAACTTGGAAATATCAATATTAATTGCATGTGAACTGAGAAATGCCTTACAGTCCAGATTTCTTTTTTTTTTTTTTTTTTTTTGAGATGGGGTCTTACTCTGTCACCCAGGCTGGAGTGCAGTGGCGTGATCTTGGCTCACCGCAACCTCCGCCTCCTGGATTCAAGCAATTCTCCTGCCTCAGCCTCCTGAGTAGCTGGGATTACAGGCATGTGACACCAAGCCCGGCTAATTTTGTATTTTTTTTAGTAGAGACGAGGTTTCTCCGTGTTGTTCAGGCTGGTCTCGAACTCCTAATCTCAGGTGATCTGCCCGCCTCAGCCTCCCAAAGTGCTGGGATTACAGGCGTGAGCCATCGCGCCCGGCCTACAATGACAGGATTTGGAGATCTTGTCATTGTGCTTTCCTGGTCTAAATCCTCAGAACTGCCTAGCATTCACAATCAACAATAAGCAAAGAGCAGTGCAGTTCAATCCAGACAGAATCATATAATTCCATTACCTTCAAAGTACCTTTCCTTTTCAAATGAGACTGTGAGTCTAGAGAAGCATTGTCCAGTATGGTAACTACTAGCCACATGTGGCTGTTGGGCTTTGGAAATGTGGTTAGTCTAAATTGAATGGTGCTCTTAGTGTAAAATGCATACCAGATTTGGAAGACTTATGAAAATAATATAAGATATCTCAATTTTTTTATATCAATGACATACTGAATTGGTAATATTTTTGATACATTGGGGTAAAAATATATTAAAATCCATTTTACCGATTTCTTTTCACTTTTTTAATGTGAAAATTAAAATTATATATGTGGCTCACATTATATTTCTGTGAAAAGAGTTGGCCTAGATTATTTAAACCTGAAGATGCCACCAAATAGTAACCTTTCTCTTCTTACCCTGGAAACTCACTCCCATCTTCTACCCTGGAAACTCACTCCATATGGGGCTCCAGAAGCCTCGGAAGTGGTTTTAGCTTTTAAGTTGTAGAGGTAAAGTTTTTTAATAATTGTGTCAAGTTGTGATAAAGTAAAATGAATAACAGGTAAAATTTTGCCTTTATCAAGTATTTAAAATTTTTTTTATTTTAGTATATCTCTTAAACATCCCTGCAGTTATTTTTATTTAATGGTTATGCAAGTTTATGACTTGTCCAACTCTTTCCCTCTAAAGCCTGAATAAAATGCCATTGTCAAATACACCCTTTCTAATCTGTGTTATTTGACATACAGTAGCTAGGACAGAGCTTTAGGTTCTATTTTCACTTCAGTGCAGATGTGAAGGTTGCAGTTAATGAGAGCGTAGTGTAAGTGTTTGTGTTTCAGGAAGAAAAGGCTCCCTGAATCTGCCTTAAAGCTTTAGATATTCTGTACAGGGAATAAAGTGATAGGCTCAAATTAACTGTGGCCAGACAGATCCACATGATATGAATATAAATGTTTAAGTTTTGTTCGAATTAAGGTTCTTGGTATCAAGGAAAGTGCTTTCTCACTAGGCAAGTCAGAATCACTGTATGTTACTCCTCTGCTGGGACATATAGTATGGGTTTTGCATTGAACTCAACTATGAGATTTTATTCAATTCCCTTATTTGGATACATTTAAAGGTAGCTTCAGTAGTCGAAAATTTTCAGTCCACATTTTTGGGGGCCTTCATAAATCTTTCCTGATTACTTTACATCAATGGTGATGTGGTTAATTGGAAAAAAAAAATAAGGAGGCTAGAATGTGAATTTTAGAATCAGCAGACAGGTTTTAATGCCTCACCATTTGGTGATTAGAAGCAGGTCACTTCACCAAAAAACAGCTTTCTGAAGGATAATTACCTTGAATTGTATTTCTCCAAAAATTACTTCTCAGAAAGTCAATTCACCAAAATCCAATTTCCCTACTGAACACTTCATGGAATGATCAATTTGCCAAATCACTGCTTTATAAAACTTTCCTTCTATTAGGTTTCTTAAAGTTTGTAGCAAATCCTGCTATATAAGGTGACTGTGGCAGCTTTGGGAGATAATTTAGAGTTTTAGTTTAGTTTAGTTTGGTTTTAGTTCTTTTTAGAACTGCAGCCATTTTACATTATAGCTTATGTATTTTGAATCACAGTGTTGTGTTGTCTTAAAATCAAGGACTTCTTAAATCATAAGGATAAGGTGAGTTCCCGTCATCTAACTCATTTTTAATCTAACCCATTGTCTTTTATACACTTTTGATTCACAGATTTGCTAACTGAATGAATCAAATGGATTACTTGTAATATATATTAAACATACGCCTGAAATGTGAAACATATAGGAAATGACATTTAGCTGATTTGGACTGACAAATGTGCTACAGAATTGCTGGGCTGAAATGGCTAAGGCAAAATTAAAAAGTAAACAAAAACTAGGACCAAACACAATTAAACTAAATATTCAAAATATCATTAAGGGTATTGAACGATCCCATGCAATTTGCTAGAAATTTTATAAAATGCAGAAAGTTTATGGCTTCTATCTCTTTGGTATGTTAACTTGGTACTGGTTTGTAGGAAGATTTGAGATGAAAGACAATACCATTGTAAGTGGTAGAAAGTAAGCTGGAATGCCAGAAGGGATTTTATAATGGACCATGTAATTGAGACCTCAAATTTGATATATACTAATTACCAATACAAAGTGAATTTAAATTCCTAAAAATTGTTGCCATGAAAATAAAATGAAAACCAGTCAACTAAAACTAGAAATAATCTTCGGAAGCTTTAATTACTATGAATAATATTAATTGCTTTAAAAGTTGGATGTAGTTTAAAGAAATAATTTCTTGGTAAATTCAGCAAATTGGCCATTCTTCAAATTTATTATTTGGCAAATTGGCCATTTGATGAATAGATTTTTAGCAAATTGACCTAAAAGTGTACGATTTGTAGTAAGTTTGGTAAACTGTTCTAAATCTCACTTGCTTTACTCTATGAATGGGGATGATAGGGAGTGTATGAGAATTAAATGAGGTAACTTAGGTACAGCACCGTATACATAACTTAACAAATGTTATTTCTTTATCCTTGGAGTGAGATTCCACCTATGACTTAGCCACTAACCAGCTGTCTACCAAACCAAGTCAATTTTTCTGGGCCTTAGCTTTCTCAACTTTATTATTATTATTATTATTATTATTTCGGGATGGAGTCTAGCTCTGTCACCCAGGGTGGAGTGTAGGGGTGCAATCTCAGTTCACTGCAGTTTTTGCCTCCCAGGTTCAAGTGATTCTTCTGCCTCAACCTCCTGAGTATCTGGCACATGCCACCACACCTGGCTAATTTTGTATTTTTAGTAGAGACGGAGTTTGGCCATGTTGGCCAGGCTGGTCTCAAACTCCTGACCTCAAGTAATCCACCCGTCTCAGTTTCCCAATGGGCTGGGATTACAGGCGTGACCCACCGTGCCTGGCTAGCTTTCTTAACTTTAAAGTGAAGGGGTTTGACTAAATTATCTTGAGGATCTTGTTCCAACCAAAGAATTCTATGATGCTAAAAACAAAGAAACAAATACCTCAAACCCTGGCCTGCTTAGATTTCAAAACTTCTGAGGTCTGGGTTCCACAAAAGGACAGAATTCAAGGGTTAAGGTAACTGGGTCACTGGTGCTAATTATGAAGAGCCTCTCTGAGTTGTTTACTTGGACCCTGAATATTTGGTGGTCCCAGAACTCCCAAGGTGATGTGCTCTTCAACACTTCTGAGAAAAAACACGTTTGGTCCTGTCTAAGCCATGAATTGAGGAGGGAGAGGAGCTGACTATGTTGGTTTCTTGCAGATGTCCAAGTATCAGTTCATTCTCCAAGGAGAGCTCCCTCACTGGTGTACCTGGGGCATAGGAGTATTCTAGGGCTGCCTGAGGGCTGCCTGAGCACCTACTGGAATGCTAACTAAGCATGAGTGACCTGTTGGTTTCTGCCCCATCCACTCCACCCTGGTCTTTTTTTTTTTTAACTTATCAGTATTGCACATTTATTTGCTATACTCAAAGAGCCTCTCTTTTATTAAAAGTAAATAGCATACATGTAACTGTATTACAGCCCCTGAACATGTCTGTGCAAAGCAAGTCCTTTTTCTGACTGGAGCACACTTTACTTGTGAATCCAAATTAGAATAATAAATAAATAACATTTTTTTTGTAGCAGACCAACAAGCTTCTGTTGAAAATAGCTACTGCCTAATTTAAAATGCTATAGAAAAATTTGATTCTTTCTTGATATTTTATGATGTTAGAGGTTCTCCCCCCACACAGCAAAGTTTACAAATATACTGTGCATCCAGCTAATACTACAGCCGTACAGTAACTGCATTTCCCTACATAATTTTAAGCCTATCTTCAGGAGTTCTAAACAAAGTAAAAAGCACATACATTTCCATCCATAAAATACAGCACAAATCTCACTACATTTTCTCAGTGGTAAAAGAAAGAAGTATCTCCATGCTCTGGGAACCATTGACAGAACATATTGCAATCTTTTCATTAAGTTCACACAAAATGAGGATTTAACGCATGGGCAAAACATTCCATCCCTAGAGGTTCCAGTGCCCATAATCCCACCTTGAAAATATCTCCATATTAATTGTTGCAGCCAAGTGGACACGGAGTTTTACTGCTTGGCTCTCCTACTTCACAGATAACTAACTGCAATCTTGGAAACCTTGGTTTTTTATTTTCTAATACATCCTTATTTGAGCAAATATTTCATATATTCCTTTAAACCCAGAAAATCCCTGTGGATCAAGCTAAACCGTAATGCCTTTAATGTATTTTGATCTTAACTGTATGACTTTTAGAATATTTATAAATACATGTACTTCTATGTTAGACACATATATAAATACATGTATCTATACTCTGCTTTAAAATTTGATATCTGAAAATTCATATTTCAGAAACTGATAAATTGCAAATTGGTCATCCACATTACCAAAGAACTAGCTGAGGCTTCCTTTAAGTAACTGTATCCCTAGTTAATTTAAAATATGATCCAATGTATAAGTATTTTATTTTCACATCACTCCTGGGATGCATTTATTGTTTAAAGTGAGGTACACCTGGATGAAATGAAGGTTTATAAGTTCTGACTTACCTTTTCCATTTCTGTGCCTCAGGCTGTTAGCTGCCGAAGTCCTACTTTCTCTAAAATCATGTACTTCAGCCATTTAATAAACTCACAATAAGTGAGTTTCCCAAATAACCATTGGGGCATATATTACACTCATTTTCTTAAAACAAAGAAAATAAAAATTTCCCATGTTGTAAATCCCTCACTACTCACAATTCTACCTCACAAATAAGAAGAGCTTAGTTGTTTCCAGAGACTGTACACAGTTTGCAACTCTGGCATGGTGGAAAATCCTGGCACATGAACAGCCAGTAGGAGCAATGTGCCAATTTTGAATTGTTCACTGTTTTTATTATAGGTTCTAGGTTTCAGATGAACAGGAGCCTCCTATTGCTTTTATAGCAGGATATTAAATTGCAGCCTCTGGCAGGAGGCACCTGCCCTCTTCCTGGCATGCTGTAGTCAGTCTTTGGCCATGTGGTACTCTAGTGTAATGTATATTTTGTGTTTTGCTCTACATGGGGATTTAAACATAGGGGAACACAATCTCTCCTTGAAGGTATGCAACCCTTGGTGTCAGGTCTTGATAAAGGCTTCACACTACCATACTAAAAGTCAATGTGTATGGAAGGTCCTGCCTTCCACAGAATGTTTTTAGTGGTAGAATGAAATAAAATTTTATGAGCATCTTAGACAAATGTATATAATATCTTGTTGCCTTTGGATAGAACTTTCCTGATAGCTCCTTTGCCCTGGCTGTCTATTCTATTGACCACACATGATGATGTGTTTAACTCCACCTAGTATTTGGAGAATTAATCATATATATATATGTACTGATTCCTTGTCCGTGCTCTGCAGGCAGATCAGTATATTCTCCCCCAGATTTAAAACTAAGAGTATTTGAAGCGATTAATAATCTTTGAATATACTGTAAATCTTTGCCATTTATTGATGAATATTCAATCATGTATTTCAAAAAACTGGAATGTACAAGTAATACAAAGTTTTGCTCTTATAATTTCAGTACAGAGCAATGATTTAGTCTGTTATTAAAATAAAAGGCATAACTTTAACATCCTTAGTTTTAATAGCGTGATCTGAAGTTTATTTTGATGGCATTTCTCTTGAAGTTCCATCTTCTAGAATTGTCTAGCTGAGCTTACAACTTACTACTCAGTTAAAAAGAGTAATTAAATCTGTTAATGCACAGTTGTGGAAGTATGGATGGCTTTTTGAAATGTGATATATTTAACCTTTACCTTATTTATTAAGTCATGAAAACAGCTCACAGGATTAGAATACATCTTAAAGTTTTCTAGCCCAACCACACACATGATACTTACCTCTAAATTTTTTGCCAAACTATTCTTCATAGGTGTACCTCAATTGTCATGAACCACCTCAGGATTGGTCTCCTACCAGATGTGCCAAACAATGCCGTTCCCTGCCCCCAATCCCAGAGTGCTGCTTACATACTTGGTTAAGAGAAGGTTTTGGCATCTTCTGAACCTAGAAAGAGGTCTCTTATTGATTGTTAATTGAAGGTGTGTCCGTTAATTTTAAGTTTTAAACACCTCATGTGCCCTTAGCAATTAGGCTTTTGTTTCTGACTTCCTCAAACTCTACATTAAAAGACATTCAATAATTGGAATGTGAAATGATGTAAGAGGTAGTGGTGTGCTGAAATAGGCTCTTACCTGCTTGTATGGCTCACTAGTTGAGTGACATTGAGTTAAGTGACATCCCTTTGGTAGCTTGAAATCAGCCATGGTAGGAGCATTTACACCACAGAAAATGGCAAGTGATTTAAATCCCCCTCGCTCCAGCCAACTGTTAAACATTTACCAGTATACTACTGCATAAGGAGGTGTACATAATTGAATATTAAAGGAGATAACAGGTAAAATGCATTCCAGATACTCTGCCTTAAAGAAACCAGATGCATTAAGAGGTTCTGGCTTTTAAAAATAAATATTATGGTAATGTAGATAACTGAAAAAATGAAAGATAAAAGAACCTTAAGCTAGAGACTATTATAAAAATATCCCTTCTCTCAAAATGACTTGTTCTCTTTGGGGTCAGTTCTCAAAATGACTTGTTCTCTTTGGGGTCAGTTTTTTATAACTTCTTCAGGAAACTTGAAAATTTGCTTAGATTACTTGCAAAAAAACCACTTTTCTTTGCAAATATTCTATATGGAGGAATCACCACATAGTTTTGGATAACTGAGCCATGAACTGAAAGTCTCTGAGTTGACTTGCAGAAGCATTTTACAAAGTAATGATACCCACTTTTAAAAAATCTGTGATTACGTATGGATGTGATAATCTGTAGCAGCACTATCAGATAAATAATGCATACTTAAAAAATTTCTGTAATTACATGTTTACCCGATAGGCCAGAACGACTCTGTCCCAAGGAGCTGTTACAGACTGAGTAAATAATACATGTTTTAAAGTCCATAATTACATATGTAAACGATAGACTATCGAGTAAATAATGCACATTTTAAAAAGTCCATAATTACATATTTACATGATAGTCTGTAAATTCTGTAATTACTTATTTACACAATAGACCATAACAGCTGTTACAGTCTATTATGTTAACTCTCATAGAATTATATTATGGATTTTTAAAAACACCATAAAGAACCTAAGGAATGAAATGATAGAAATGAAATAAAATATAAACTTCCACTTATTGTAGCTCTCTCAAAAGAGGAGAATTTTGAGTTCAGGTGAAACTCACGACTGATACTTTATCGGTAATTTCTGACTTAAAATTTATTCACAAAAATATAGGTTAAGGAATCAAAGGATGAGGAATAACTGGGCAGTATGTATTAGGCCAAGTTTTTAAGCATTTCCAAGGATAAAACTTACTCTTGGTGGCAAAAATAGAGACTTGTATGTAACTCTCATAAAATTACAGTGGAGCATAAAATTGAAAACTGTATTTGTGTCCTTTATGTATTATTTAAGTATAGTAGAATTAAAATACTGTAGAATATTCTCTGGTTTATATCTAATGATAACATGTTGGGGCATATGCGTGTAGGCTATATATAATGATAACATATGCATTTGTGTGTTTTTTGTGGGAATTACAGTTGCTTTCTTGACCTTTTAAGGGTCCTCATGGGTTAAGGATTCATACCGTACATTTTATGTCTCAGCTTCTGAATTTATTCTAAAGTTAAATACAAGATCAATGCAACTAAATGAAACTTCTATCCATAATGACTGCTAAATAGCAAGGCTCAATCAAGCAGGTTAGAATCTGTCATTTAGTGATATTGGACCACATATTCTTAGTTACAAAACATAGTATAGGAGAAACCTTTGATCCTATTTGTTAGGTATTATTTTGTAAAATATTTGACAGCTTAAAGTAAGTGAGTGCTTGAGTTTCAGAGAACTGTTGTACAAAAGTTAATTTTCACATTTCTTAAAATTTATTTTCATTTCACATTTGAACTATAGACCCCTGACACATCTCAGCAATACTGTGGACAAAGTTATTTAAACCAGGGGCTTTCAAATTTCTTTAAATGCAACTCCTGATAAGAAATATTTAATGTTAGTACCCAGTACGCACATACATATATACCAAACTTTTACAAAACCATACATACTCTTATGAAATGTAATATACTCTGATATCTGTTCTTTTGTATTCTATTCCATTGTGTAAAAATGCTGGTTGTAACTCACCAAATTGATTTCGTGATCTACAAATAGGTCACATCTGCAATTTGAAAAACACTGAACACTGATTTAGAGAGTGCTTTTTTCTTTTTTTTTTTTTTTGCTGGAGTATGCAGGATTTCCTTACTTTATACTAGGTAGACAAAATCTGGTTAGATTTGAGATGAAATGTTTTATAGGTGGATCATATTTGTATAATCTAACAAAAATGACTCGTTATTCATGAGTCCAGAAATATATTAAAATGTTATAAATTTTTCTCATATATGTCTAGTTTTAAAGATCTTGAAATAGAGCATCCTAGTATATATGATTCTAGAGTTGTGGTTGTTATTGAAACTGTAGAAATTATTTAATGGGAGCTATGCAGACTGATAAATCAGATACTCAGAATGTCCTGCTTGAGAAGGGATTTATTTCATGGGTATTGTTGATATTCCCAGTGCACATTTGGAATCAGAAAAGAAAAAAAGGAAATAGTAACCAGAAATGATAACTGGTCTGAAAGAGCATTTCATCTTCTTTGTATGGTAAGAAAGTCCTTGAATAATAAAATGTAATAGGGTATTAAAATGTATCTAAATTTTAATGAGTGAATTAACTTGACACTTAAGATCTGAAATGAAAAAGTCACCATTAATTTGTAAATAAAGTTAAATATTTTGAAAATTATTGTTTTACTCTCCTTTCCATTATATATATTAATGTTCACTAAAATACAGTATGCTAAGGTTTTTTTTTTTCAGAAGCCATGCCTCTGATTGCGTAATGGAAGTTCTAAAATTGGTAAATATTCACTAAACAAATATCTAAAATCTATACTGACTGCTAGTCTCTATCTTGTCAATACTTTACATTTGGTGACCAGGGAGAATGGAAGGAGTTTCTTTAAGTATTCCTCAGTGATCTCTGTAATGTCCATGACTCTGAATAGGCTCTGTGGGTAGAATACGTTCATACCACAGCTAGTTTATATTTGTCAATTCAGTCATAATGTCAAATATATGTCATGACAAATCTTTTGAGTTTCAAAAAACATCCCCTCTGCTGTTGTTTCACCGACTTCTTCTCCTGCATTTCTTCCCTTAGAGTTCAGCTCTCCATATATCCAGCCTCTCAAGCTCCTAACTCCCTCCCTGTCCTTCATTCTTCTTCATTCTTCCTCTCTTCATTCTTCCTGACTAGTCAATACCACATCTTTTATGGTCTATTTCCTAAATATATCTTGAACTTGCCCCTTGTTTCCTTTCCGACTGCCATTTCCTACGTTCAGACCGTCATGATTTCCTCCCTGGATTCCTCTGAGCCTCTGGAGTGATCCTCCTGCCTCCAGCCTACTGCTATCACTGTGTCTTCCCCACAGCTATTGGGGCAGTTCTAAAAATGAGATCATGATCATGGCGCCCTCTGCTGAGGATTCCCTTTCCCTTTGTTTTCTCTGACCAGCTTTGCTCATCCTTCACAACGTGGAAACAGTGCCTCTTCCCATAGGCCTTCCCTGCCTCCCTGCGTCCCCATAGCACGCTGAGTGGGCCTAGTACCTTGAGCATAGCTCTATCAGGGCACTGTCAAACTATTTTACTGCGTGTTTGTATCTCTTCCTCGTTAAATTTTAACTTCTTAAAGGTAATGACCTTATCTCTTTGGCAGGAAATATTAAGTACCCAGTAAATATTTGTGGAATGATTAGATGGCAGAACCACTGTCTCAAAACATTAACCTCCAATTCAGTCTGGTATTTTTCAATTAGATTTGTCATAAGTTGAACTTGATCTTTTCAATGGTTACTAGAGAAAATAGAAATAGGGAATGGAGAAATAGGAGACACAACTTAGAGAGATGAAAATTTCCCTTCTAATTACAGAGTCGATCAGGAATTTTGTGGTTCTAGAATCCAAACTGTAAAACTACTGCTTCCATCACAAAGATTCATTGCTACTATAATGATTTCTTTAAAAACATTATATATTTAAAAAAGGTATTGAAATCTACTCCCTTCCTGAATGTTTTGTAAGTATTTATAAATTATTTCCACATTGCACATAGCAGCTTTTTCTCAAACTCTATACCCAATTTGGATGTTGCAGTTTTAAAATGTAGACCATTTATTTAAAAAGAACATTTCTTTGGCTATATTCTACAACTATGTATGGACATTATCATGGGTAATTTGTTTTTTTCTGAAGCAATTTTCCTCTTGCTCTTTTGAAGTTTTGGAAGTTTGTGATTTAATAGCAAATGATTGCATAACTTGCCTGTTGTAATGTCGAATACGTATGTGTTGGAGAAGTTATTTATTTTATATGCATTTGTTGTTTTCTTTTTTATTATTATACTGGAATTTGAAGACAGAGATAGATTTCTTCCCTGCAGTGTTAACTACAGAAAGGGTTAGCATTATGGAATGTCATTTGACTGGCGCTTATAATGATAAATATTTCCATGACAAAACCTACTGTGAACCTGTCTGTATACTCCAGAAATTTCTCTCTCCCTTGGCTACTATTTTACTTCAAGAAGAACATAGAGAAAATATAATAGATTACTTCTAAACACTCATCAGAAATTAAATAAAACACAGGTAAATAAAGGCTATCTTTCCCTTTATCTTATTCTGCTATCGGTTCTGCAGTATGTAGATTTTATTCATTTTTTTTTTTGCCCTTATTCAAAGTTGATGCTCTTGGTGGTGCTATTGTCCATTTATAAATATGCCTTGAAATTCAGGGTGTGTGCCAAAGATATTGATAAGCTAGATTCTTTGTCTAGGGACCATTCATTTATTTATTCATTAAAAATATTGAGTACCCCTCATTAGACATGTAAAAATGAACACAAATTCTGGCCTCAATTAGTGCAGAGTCTAGAAGTGGCGATAAGACATGTACATAATCTGACAAAAGTAAAAAAGTGATGTGAAACTCTAACCGCTTCTTACCAGCTCCAGTGCTTGCACCAAGTGTGTGAGTCACTATCATCTCTTGCTTACATAACTACAGGGCCTGCTAATTGGTCCCCCTACTCCTACTTCTCACACACCCCAGCACTCTCAACACAGCAGCCAGAGGCTCCTTTTGAATTAAAAGTCAGATGATGTCACTCCTCAGCTTCAAAACTCTGTAATAGCACCCGTTTCACTGCCATGATATGTCCCTTCAAACCCCCACACCAATGGCCTCTGACCTTATTTCCTACTACCTTTCCCCTCCCCAGGTTCCCTCAAGCCCCTCTGGCCTCTTTTTTGTTCCTCAACAGCACCAGGCATGTTTCTAGTTCTTTGTTCTAGCTCTTCGCCACAGATCTATGTTGCTAATGCCCTCACCTCCTTCAAGTCTTTGCTCAGATGTCACCTCTAAGTAAACCCTATCTTAACCACTGCATTAAAGGTTGGAACCCCCTATACTCCCATCCCGTTACTCTGCTCTACATTTCATGTTCCAAAGAATCTATCACCTTTTAAATGCTATGTGATTTTTTTTGTGTGTATTCTATCTGTTGTTGTGTGTTTCCCCTTGTTAGAATCTCAGCTCCATAAGGCAGGGGTCTTTTCCTCTTTTCACTGATGCATCTGAAGCTCCTAGAAGAGGACCAGCCCATAATAAGTGCTCAGTAATATTGGTTGAATGAATGAAAAGATAAATGAGAGTTACAGGTAGAATGTTATTCAAATGTATAGGAGAAAGAGACTTATTCTAAGAAGAAAGGACTGGGAAGGCCTCAATGGAGGTTTATCTAAATTAGATGTTGATATATGAGTAAGGTTTGGACACGTGCAAATACATTTCGGTGAAACAGTTTAGCTTGTCATTTTAAGTTTTCTTTTACCTTTAATATTGTCTTGTAATTCATATTCATAATATTTGTGTTAAAGTCAATTAAAAGGGCACATTGAAGATAGGATTAAGTGCAGAAAGAAATAGGAAAACAACTGAAAAGGTTTTTTTGGTAGGAGAGTATACTTTCCACCTAAGTCTGTATAACAGTTCATTTTGCTTTGTAGTCCAATCTCTCCAGACTAAAAGGAAAAAAAGAAAAGAAAAATTATTATAGCAATCACATTGTCAGTTACCTTCCTCCTGCTCTTTCAAAATTATCTCAGAGACCTGATGTCCTCAAAGCCTATTTCTATTTAACTAAACATTCATTAAATCCAACATATGGTTTAAAAATTATTTCTGTTATTTGGATGTTTTGCAGCTCTTTAACTTCTTTTTGACATATTTAGAGAAAAAATTACTATATAAGTGTTAACATCAGATAATCAGCCAGTATAATATAATGCTAACAACAACATAGTTTAGCTTATAGAGAAATCCTATATTAAAGTGCCTGCCTGATTTCTGCCTTCTTTTATTTCTTACTTAAACTGCTCAAAATGAAGCTTTTACTGCAACACCAAACACTGAACTCAGAAGCTCAATACTAAAATGGCTGGAGGCCATGCTGAAAATTAAGCAGCAAAGAACTAAGGAACAACATGAAATACTATTTCAAGTGATGCTTTGCTAATTTGGCAAGATGCTGTTGCTAAGGTACTGGTTTTCTCTGCCTGCTTGCCTCTTATTCTTTCTTGACCACACTCCAGATAGGCTTTTATACTTGTCACTCTACTGAAATTCCCTATACTTAACTTTGACATCTCATGGCATCTGATGCACTTGAAACATTTTTTTGGTGTTGGTGAGTATTCCTGGACATTACACCTAGGGTCACCTTCCTACCTCACTGGTCCTTCATCAAATATCTTGGCTGGATCTTCCTCCCACTCCCCCTCATTGCCACCTGAACATATTGGTGTGTTCTGGGACCAGTCTTCACATGTTTCATACTCTGGATCTGCACTCACTGTTGAGGCAATACACCATTCCCATGGCTTAGATCCCATGTATGTACTGATGACCACAAGTGTTTTTCTCTAGCACCTGCCTCTCTTCTAATGTCCAAGTGCTTATCATCATCTAATAGACATCTCAAAATTAGCATGTTTAACACAGAACACTTAGTTTCCACTTAGCCTCACTCTGCAAACCTCTTTTCCTGCAGTGTTCTGTGTTTCAATCAATATACCACCACCATTGCCATTTATTCAATTACTCAGGCAAACCCTTGACTCATCCTAGATTCCTCTCTTTTGGACCACACATCCAACCCATTAGCAATTTCAGCTGGCTATATTATTAAAATATATTCCATATTTGGCCCTTCTTCCCAGTTTTCTTTACCCACCCTATTGAAAATCGCACCCCCTGTGGGTCACTTTTCCAGCTTCACTTTCCCCATAGCAGTTATTGCTATGAATTGATGTTATGGTATAGTGCCTGTCTCACTACGACAATGTGAAGGCAGGGACTTATTTGTGTACCTGCCTGTTCCCTGGCACATGGTAGGCACTCGATAATTTTTTGAACAAGTGAATAGATGCTGAATAAATATACATTATTTAAGTCTGATTTTATTTATTTTTGCCTCTGTTGTTTTCCCTAATTCTGCTTTCCTCAACAAAAACATGTCATGTTTTAACCACTCTACATGTCCTATTAAGGGTGACTTTAAAAAAAAAATTATATTAACCAAAAAATAGTATAGATGATCCTGGAAAACTTGGAAAATATTCACTGGAAATTATAAATTTTCAACCATTTATACTCTGTCTGGCATATTATATTAGCTTAAGATAATTCAGATACTGGCTGCAGTTTTTTAAAAAAGGTTTCCTTAGAGATATAGATTCCCATCAAAACCAAATACAAAAAGAACATGAAGCAGAGAGAGATACAGAAAGAAAGACAGACTATGAATATTTAGTGCTTTCTGCATAATTTTCATTCAGTCCATGAAGACCTTGTAGAAACTAGATCAGTTATTTCCTATTTGCCTTGACCCAATTCAACCTATAGCCCTTAGGCTGGTCAGAACTGGAACTAGGTTTTCTGACAGATGTTAATAGAAGGTTAACAGAAAATCATGGAGATAAAAAAGTGAGAAATGAAAGCAAAGTGTCAGCACAGGGGTGAGTTGCCCAAGTATCTATGCACCAATAACCATAAGAAGACAGATTTATGGGCTCCCACTTGGTCTTCTTCATCATCCCACTCACCTCAGGGTCTTCTCACCTTCTTCCTGTGCTGGGTTCTGCATTGATGAACAAGAAATTATAGCACACTTTTTAGTTCTTCCCCTCCCACCGGGGTACAAGTCAAGCTGAACAACTAGGACAGTCGTACATTTAGGATCAATTTTCCCCTGATGTTTTGGTTGTTCTGTGTGTGTATTTGCTATTAGAAAATTCTCAAAGGAGAATCCTAAGTAATGTCAAAGTGGACCTATGTGGAAATTTCTGTTAGAAAAACTGCTCCTCCCTGGAGGAATCATTTACCTATAGCAAAGGCAGATGATTCTATGGTCATTGGGCCTAAGAATGTATCAGTGCACGTGATTTCGAGCAGCCTGCTTGGGTATTTGTTATTTGATTAAGTAACAGTCCAGATTTTTTGAACCAATAATTTATTTAATTTAAACTAATCTGAGGGGTTGGTGGAGAAGCCAGTCTGAGTCAGTGAAAATAATGAATTGTGATTTTTTTTTAAATGCAATTTATTTTCACTCAAAAAACCTAGCAGCTAATACTTTTGTCAAGTGGAGATCCTGCCAGATCCAAAAGATAAGAATTGCTTTATATACAAATGGTCATGCCAAAGGACTAAAGAAACAGTTGTGTTGCATTAAAGAGGTTAGTACATGTGCCCCTAAAATCTTGTTTTTTGGATTGATATAAACCAATCCCAACTATTTCTTAATTTTTACAAATTTAAAATTGTAATAGACAAAGAATTTGTAAACCACATGTTTGAACAAAACTCTGGGACACACAAACTGAAAGATAAGGACAGAATATTTTAAATTAAAGGTATTTTAGAAAATCTGGACCAGGCTACTACCCCAAATATAAGACACATAGTTAGTTATAGCCTGGGCCCAACTCTTTCATGTCTTCAAGATTAGAAACTGAGGCCAAGGATGTAATGTGTTTCAATTATGATAATTATAAAATTTCTTTTCTTTTCTTTTTTTTTTTTTGAGACAGAGTCTTGCTCTGTTGCCCAGGCTGGAGTGCAGTGGCGCGATCTCGGCTCACTGCAACCTCCACCTCCCAGGTTCACGCCATTCTCCTGCCTCAGCCTCCCAAGTAGCTGGGACTACGGGCGCCTGCCACCATGGCCGGCTAACTTTTTGTATTTTTAGTAGAGACGGGGTTTCACCGTGTTAGCTAAGATTGTCTCGATTTCCTTACCTCGTGATCCGCCCGCCTCGGCCTCCCAAAGTGCTGGGATTACAGACGTGAGCCACCGCGCCCGGCCGATAATTATAACATTTCTGATGGATATAGGTGAAAGTAAGTTTGAATACAACCCACCCAAAACAGTGTTTGAAGATGTTTTCCTCAACTGTTCTTCCTATTTTATACTTTGTTGTATTTACAAACTGCTTCAAAGTTTTGCTTAAGTATATCTATTGGCTTATGTGACATTTACATGATAGGTTTCATAGGTTTTTTAAAAGTCATTCCTTCTATTTATTAATTCAGTGAATACAAATCTGTCATGATGCATTGATAATCCCCTTAGTTTTTATTATTTTGTGTTGAATGTATTAATGTTTCCCTTCAAACTCACTTTTTTAGCTTCATTATAGGTGTGCTCATTCTTTTTTGTTGTTCTGGTTTAAATGGGCACTTAAAATTAATTAAGTGCTTTTGTCCAGAAGTTTTCTTGTGTTGTAATAGCTGTAAGGTTAAATTGGGTTGGAAGTGGTGGTTCATGCCTGTAATCCCAGCACTTTGGGAGGCTGAGGTGGGCAGATCACTGAAGGTCAGGAGTTTGAGACTAGCCCGGCTAACGTGGTGAAACCCTGTCTCTACCAAAAATACAAAAATTAGCCGGTTTTGGTGGCGGGCACCTGTAATCCCAGCTACTCAGGAGGCTGAGGCAGAAGAATTGCTTGAACCCGGAAGGTGGAGGTTGCAGTGAGCCCAGATCGCGCCACTGCACTCCAGCCTGGGCAACAGAATGGACTCCGTCTCAAAAAAAAAAAAAAAAAAAAGATTAAATTGAAGAGCAAAAGAAAGATTCAGTTTGAAATCACTACAGTCTATGGCTACTAGTTTTCAATTCATATGTGAGTAAGTATATTTCATAGTTTTAAAACTCCACACATGATTCTTTTATGTCACCTGTTTTAAATTAGGCACAATAATGTGTGTGTTAGAAACCTACTTGGAGTTGATGCAGAGATGTTTGGGGACTTCACATCCATTTTCTAATCTCTAGTTCTCATATACTTCCTAAACTTGGGAAAATTTTGCATTGTACAAGCCATGAAGAAATTTGAATGTTAAAACAATTATTCTTTTCTTGTTCTTACTTCTGTGGAAATTAAACAACAAAAAAACTTTGTTAATTCAAGACTGTATTATGCCTGAGGTTTTAAATACACAAAAGTCAGTAAAATAAAAGTGATGGTTCCTAGAGCAAGTATAATTCAGCTATATTGCACATATATATTAAAGCATAAAAGTTAACACCATATGTACAAAATACTACACGGGCCCATTTGTGTCACCACTGATAAATGCACAACTCCTATAGGAGCTGTGAGCTCTTATAAGAGCCCAAGATTTGAGTCCCAGATATGAGAGAGGTTTAGGTACGGTTGTGAGAATACTGCTGCATTTCTTCTGTAAATTTTAAATTTCAACCAGAAAGCTGTTGAAGCTAAAATTTCATTAGGGAAACAATGTTAGCACTTCTGATTTTTACAGTCACAGATTTGTTTGCATATTATAAATTCAGAATGGTCTTTGCAATTTATTGGTTGTTGCTGGTCATTTATTAAATTGTTTTCAACAAATATTTATTGAGAATTTACTACGTACCAGATTACCCTAGACACTTGGGTCATCAGCAAACCAGACAATAATAATTCTTGCCCTTGGGAAGCTTACATTCTAGTGAGGACAGACAGATGGTAAACATAACGAATAAGTATATTGTAAAGTAGGGTAGTAGTTGTTAAGTGCAATGAAAAAAAAAAGAATAGAGAAGAGGTATACAGAGGACAGGAAGTTGGTGGATACGTTGCAATATATTAAAATAGGGGGAGAGATGAGAAAAGGCTGGAAGGCCATAGGGAGTCAGCCAAGTTCATAGTCAGAAGGTGGTTTCAGGCAAAGTGAACAGCTGGAGCAAAGGCCCAAAGGCAGGAACATATCTAGCATATTTGAGATGCCGCCTCAGTGTGGCTAGAACGGCCTGAATGAAAGGGAGAGTAGTGGGGGACAGTATCAGAGAGTTAACAGAACACTGGCTCATGAAGGGCCTGTGGGTCATTGTCTGGATTTTGACATTTTAATTTGAGCAAAAGGGTGTAATCCCACAGCTTTAAGCAGAGAAGTGACACGATATGATGTTACTTCTAAAAGGGTCACTCTGGCTGTTTTTGTTGAGAGTAAACCATGCAG
Source organism: Pongo abelii (assembly GCF_028885655.2). Lineage (NCBI taxonomy): Eukaryota > Metazoa > Chordata > Mammalia > Primates > Hominidae > Pongo > Pongo abelii. The sequence continues at coordinate 73,936,399 of NC_071997.2, read as the reverse complement.
GGACTACAATGATAGTATAGAGCCTCACTGGAGAATCAGAATAACCCAGGCTATAGGCTTGAACCAGGCTAGCAGCAGTGGAATGGGGAGAGAAATGCTATGTTTTGGAGCTAGTCTGAAGGTAAAACCAACAGGATTTCCTAATGAGTTGAGTGTGGAATATGGCAATTAGAAAGAAATAAAAGGTGACTACATACAAAGTTTTTGGCTCAAGCAACTGGAAAGATGATGTTGCCATTATCGTAGATGTATAATTGTTGGTGAAATATGTTTGGGAAGGAAGATTATTTCAGTTTTGGACTTGTTAAATTTGAGATATCTTTTAAATATCCAAGTGGTGATGGAATCATTGCATCTAAGAGTGTGAAATTCAAGAGAAAAGTCTGTGCTGGACCTGTAGATTGGGGAGCCATGAGCCTCTAGATAGTATTTGAAGCCATAGGTCTTATTGAGGTCATCAAGAGAGTATAGATGGAGAAGAGAGTAAGGCCCTGGAGCCCTCCAACATTAAGAGGTCAGAGGAAAGAGGAGGAACCAACAAACGAGATTGAGAAGAAATGACCAGTGAAGGGAGAGAAAAATGATCAACTGGGTCAAATGCTGCAGATAGATTGAATTTAGCAACGTAGAAGTCATTGGAGACCTTGATAAGAGCAGTTTCAGTAAAATGGTGGGGACAAAGCTTGATTGTAATGGTTTAAGTGAAAAAAATAGAGAACATGTTTATGCCCAATACTTTTGATATATTTTGCTGAAAAGAGGAACAAAGAAATGGGATACTTGGTGAAGGCAGTGAGATGAAGAAAGTGATGTGCTGGTAAGTATTTAACAACCAGCTCTCTGGCAAAAATAAAAATTAAAAAAAAAATTCTGAGTTGTAGCTTTTGCCAATTTCAGTAGTGCAAATTCTCCTATTATGGCTGATTTTACTGAACACAGAGTTGAGAAGAGTTGGGCACAACTGGCTTTCAAGGGCTGGAGTGAGCCAGCTCCAGCACACTACTGGGTAATAGAAATTTTGTTTTGTTTTAAAATGAAAGAAAAAGTAATTTGTATATCTTAAAGGGACTAATTCAATAGAGATTTAAAACTTGATGATCTAAATAAAAAAGGGGGTGAATTTCTGGTTGAAATTTTCCATAGTAGGTGAGACGGGATGTGATGCGGTGCACACATAGAGGGATCAGCTTTAAATAGAAACCTGTATAGTTCATCTATGTTGATAGTGGGAAAGCCAAAGAATATAGTGAGTATTCTGTAGGTTTTTTGGTGACAGGAGCCTCACTGTTTATTTGTATGGAAGAGAAACCCACCTAAAATAAATTAAGCCTTTAAAAATAATGAGTATTTGGAAAGATATAGTGATAGCTCAGAAAACCTAATGGGACTAACTGTAGTTGAACCTCATGAGGAAACTTATGTCTTTGTTCTTAAGTTTTAGACATATCCTTCTCTATCTCTAGAGACTGAATTTCTTTCCTTCATTTTTGCATGTTCCAAATTCGGCTTCCCTGTTCAAGTGTCCGGTAGAGAGAAGCAAAGTGCAAATAAGAGAACCTGTTACCTAACTTGTGTCAGTCTCCACCTCTCGTCCAATCAGCTTATATCAGAGGGCAGGAGCTACTGACCAGTTAGCAAAGAAGATTCATTTTAAGGGAATGGGGTGGGTTCTCTGGGCAGGATAGGGCTAAGGATGAAAACATAGACATCTTCAATATGGTCATTAACAGTTTGGGGAAAGTATTGAATGAATGAATAACTTCTGTGTCATTCATTCATTTATTTATTCATTTATGTATTCATCAATTAATTATTTATGAGCTACTATGTGCCAATCATTGTGGTATACAGTGGAGCTATGAAGATGAATAATTCTTCTCCCTATCCTAAGAGCATTTCCATTTTTCTAAGGTGTTTACAGTCTTCATCAGTATGAAAATGATAGTGGTGATAGCACTGGTTGATTATGTCTTAAAGATCAAATATTGAAAACATTTTATACTATTTTTGATACAAACATTAGTCATTAGCCCAAAGACATCATGTACCTACAAGGCATTTGTTAAAAATCATTTGTTGCCATTTTTTCTTTTTTTTTTTTGAGACGGAGTCTCGCTCTGTAGCCCAGGCTGGAGTGCAGTGAGTGCAGTGGTGCCATCTTGGCTCACTGCAAGCTCCACCTCCTGGTTCACGCCATTCTCCTGCCTTAGCCTCCCGAGTAGTTGGGAGGGACTACAGGTAGCCGCCACCACGCCCAGCTAATTTTTTGTATTTTTAGTAGAGATGGGGTTTCACTATGTTAGCCAGGATGGTCTCCATCTCCTGACCTTGTGATCCGCCCGCCTTGGCCTCCCAAAGTGCTGGGATTACAGGCGTGAGCCACTGTGCCCGGCCTTATTGCCATCTTAATCTCTTATTAAAAAATGAATTATTTTTGGTAATTTTTAATAGTTGGTTTCATATTGTTTTTTGTGAGAAAAGGAGCATGAATTCCTTGCTTTCATATGCTAAAAAAGTTATATTACCTCATGCTGATATTTAAAATAATTCATTTTGTGTTTCATATTAGTTTTTGAATCATCTAACATATGTACATTGTTAAAGGCTTAAATATTATAGGAGAGAATGAAATTAAAAGTTAACATAACATCTAGCTCCCTGAGCTCTTCTTCCTTAAACCTTCTAGTCTCACTTCACCGAAAGAAATACTGCCAACATTTCTTATGTAGACTTTGGGAAATGTTTAATATATATTTAAGATATTTATACACATATAGACATGGTCCTAACTTAGGATTGAAAAGCACTTGGCATTTGTTCTTTGAAATTCCCTGCATATATTTCTTCTTTAAAAATACTTATGTTATTGGATAAGAAATAACGAATCCCAACTTTTCCTCCTGAACAGACCTGAGACAGAGATCCTAAGTAGCTGAATTTCGTCTTGTAATACTAATCCCATTTTACTGAATTGTGTTTCAGAGAAGTTTGTCACTTGTCCATGCTCATATAATTAAAAAATGACACAAGTGAGATTCAAAACCATGTTCACATTATACTGGACTCTACTGTCTTCCAAATATTCTTGCCTCTTAATGATAAACAACTATATTATTTCTTCATGAATTTTTTAAAAATGTTATTTTTCCAAGCTTTTGCAAATGGCTGTTAATAACAGAGGTGTCACCTTTGAAATATTATGCTCTTTATGGCAATGAAAATAACTGCAAGCTTACTTTTTTAATTTAAAAATTTTTATGTTTCCATAAATGCAGAACATTTTGCAATTCAGAATCCTGGATCTGATTATTTGGAAAAAATTTATTGGGGCTATTTTCCTGAAGGATACTTTACTTTCTCATATGGTCTTTGGTTGCCAAAGTAGGTTGACAGATTCCCTCTCGTACCTTCCTATAAGAACAGCAGCAGGTGGTGGTCTTGGAAAGAGGGGATGCATAATTTTAAGCATTTTTTAAAGCCAAGTATTCTGGCAAATAATTTCTCTCTTGGCTGAATACTTGAGCCCCAGCTTTGATATGTTTGTTCTCTTTAAAAAGAAAACAACAACAACACACACACACACACACACACACACACACACACATAAACAAACCAGTATCCTCTAATTCCTCTATTTAAGGCTGGAAAATAGAATAGAACCTTAGTATCCTTCAATAAGAATTCTGTAATTTTCATTGAAGGTAGAGAAAAGATGGAAGGGAGTATAGCTCTTCAGAATTTGTCCTTATATGTTCTAACCTGTAGATGACGGGAATCTACAAAGCCCATCATCATTTATTTTTGAATGAGCTGTGTTGCCAGACATAACATTTTTTTTACTATCTGTGTTTCTTTTTTTCATAATAAAATTTTATATTCATCCACAAAAAACCATCTTGCAACCTTTGGAAATTGTAGAAAGAAAACAGTGGGGAGCATATCCTTGTGGAGCGTCTCTGGTTGTAATTGGTGATTAGTATTTTGGTCTTTTGACTTCAACCCCATCAGCTTCCATCTTCTTCCTCTTCTCAATGATTGCACTAATCTTCTTCCACTGGCAATCAAGCTCTGCTTTGTCATTGGTTTCCTTGAAGCGTCTGGTTTTCCGCCCTTCAGACATTTTGATACCATAGTAGAATGCCGCCTTGGGCAAAGCCTCTTTGTTGTTCATATACTCGCTGTATTCTTCCTGGGTATCAAAGTCCCAATGGCCTAAGGGCCCCTTCTTGTTACCCTGGTCCATTTTGATATAATCCACCACCTCATCACTATCCACAACCATGTCATCCATCGTGGTTGGATAGCACTCTGCATAACTGTTGGACATGCCAAAGAAATCTCCCAGCTGCTTTTTGTCTTCTGCCATTTTCAGCGATTCTGTGCCTTCCCAGCCAGCAGACCCAGCAAACTTTTCATTGATGGACTTGATCAACTCCTTGGCCGACCCGGATCCTTTGTCAAGGTCCATGGGCTCATCATGTACTTTTGGCTTCTCAAAGTAGCTGTGTCTCTTCTTTTCCTCTTCTCTCTCTCGGTCCCGGTCTCACTCTCGTTCCCAATCTCGTTCTCTTTCCCGATCTCATTCTCGCTCTTGCTCTCGGTCACGGTCTCTGTCTCCCTATCACGCTCCCGTCCCGATATCTCTCCCGCTCCTTGTCCCAAGGTGTCTTGGTTGTGGAGGGTATGTAATCCCCAATGTCTTCAAAAATACTCCTGTCAGCCTCAGGAGGTTTCTTCTCTTCCAGCTTCCCTTTATCCTTCTTCTTAAGCTTCTTGTTACGGGTTCCCTGCCTCAGGTGTGAAAGGATCTGGGTAAGCTTGCTAATGACAATATCATTTGTGGTCAGTGTGGCCTGGGCCTCCATGGTGGGGCAGTCAGCCTTGCTGCGGATAAGAGTGGTGGGGATATCTGTGTCAGCTTACTCATCATCCAGGTCTACCACATAGGCCATGCGGCCCGGCAGGAACAACTCATTCCGCTCATATGCCTGTTCTTAAAAAGCACTTGGTAAACATTGCGGCCCAGACGTGTTTTAAATTCAATTTTACTTTCAGGATCCTCGTCTTTCTTGGTTTCTTTCCGGGGGTTTCCCATCAGTTCCTCTTCCTCTTTCTCTTTGCTGGCAATCTCAGCTCGTACCTTTTGAAGCGGAGCAAAATCCAAGCCTTTCACCAAATGGATGTGTTCCATGTCACCACCGAAGAATTTGGACTCCTGGATCAACTGTCTTCTCTTCTCTGCAGCTGATTTGTCCGCCTTAGCAGTGGGGCCAACAGCCCTGTAGTTAGCTGTGGTGCTGATAAGCTCGGTTTCTTCATAATCTTTGTTCACTCCATCTCTCCGTTCCTTGGCACGACTCCGGTACTTCTCTGCTAGCTCTCTGTCTCTCTCAATTTCTTGTTGGCGTAGCTTAGCATAATAACTTGTTTTTCCTCCTTCGTGCAGCTGGGTCTTCATCCTCATTGTACTCCCTTGGCATCTCATGGTGACGTGACTTAGAAGGTGGTGCAGAGGTAGGTGCAGCCCTGGGGGTCATGAGAAGTTTCCTGAAGTCTTCATTGGTGAGTTTTGATTGGTGGAAGGAGTGAGGATCATCCACATCGTGACCATCGGGGGCCAAAGGGTTGGAGAACGGCTCACTATCTCGCTCCGGCATTTTGTTATCGTTCTTCTGCTGTCACCAATAATCGAGTCTCAAACCTACTATCTGTGTTTGTTATAGTTTTATTTTTATTTGTTTGTCTTTGGATAAGATGCTGAGATCCAGTTTTCTTTTGGAAACTTAGTTATCTGCATGGTAAGGAAAATTAATAGCTTAATAATGATTAAGCTATTAATCTGGGGATATAAAAAATAAAAACCAATACAATTTCATCAGTGATGTGGGAAGTGAAAATATCTGTTAGGTAATACAGAGATTGAACAATGTTAACTTTGTTTATTGGCCACACATTCCTTTCCTCTCTCTGACTTAGCTGATATGCTCCTTGCTTTATCTTCCCAATGAGTCAGCCACATTTATTAAGAGCCCACCGTATTTTAAACGCAATGTATGTGCTGAGGGTAAATACAAAATAACTAGAAAATAAGGATAATTAGCTGGAGGAATTTATAATCCAGTTTCCTTTTTTCCCCTTTGCTTTTCCCACTCAACCTCTTTCTTTGTTTTATTCCATTTGATTTTTCATTCCTGGGGTCTGCAAGCATTCTATATGACTGCCACATTCCCCTTTTTCTTTGGTGTGCTCTTTATTTCATTCAGGAATACAGTTCAGGAGTTTTCATTTGTAACTTTTTTTTTTACATATGCCAGTGCTATATGACTGTGCCAAATAAGTAAGATTATAAATATTTTAAGACAATTTTATAGGTGTTCATAACACTATAGGTATATGTAAATATGTGTAAAAATTATATACGTATAAAATCCTGAAGGGCTATGGATAGCTATGTGTTTCAATAATTGAAATAAACATTTATATATACTCTATGTTAAAATGACCAAATTAAGTGGTATTACTGATTAAACATATGTAGTTGTTAATACATATTTATCCTTAGCCATTTTGATTATAGTTAATTTTAGGGACTAATTACAATAACGTTTGACAGCTTTAATTAGACTCCATCCAAAAGTGCTGGGTCAACATGGATAAATAATTCTGAAAATACTCTTGATACACTTACAAACCTATAAGAATTACTGCTAAGACTTTGTCTACACTTAGCATTTCAGTATCCTATTTTCATTTTTACCACTAAAATTCCTTAAATCTGTTTTTGGTGGTTGAGGGAAAAACTAATGTTAAGTAAAATAATATATTATTTGCAAATATTTTGAGCAGCTAATTAACAATGTTCTAGATACACCCAAACCAACGAATAAAAAATTCTCTTTCTCACTTTCTTTCTCTTATCTTTTTTTTAAAATTCATTTTTTTAATTTTATTTTTCCATAAGTTATTGTTATTAGGGTACAGGTTGTATTTGTTTACATGAGTAAGTTCTTTAGTGGTGATTGGTGAGCTCCTGGTGCACCCATCACCCAAGCAGTATACACCGCACCCACTGCACCATATATATTGTCTTTTATCCCTTGCCTCCCTCCCACTCTTCCCCCCAAGTCCCCAAAGTCCATTGTATCATTCCTTTTTTTTTTTTTTTTTTTGAGACGGAGTCTTGCTCTGTCGCCCAGGCTGGAGTGCAGTGGTGCGATCTCAGCTCACTGCAAGCTCCGCCTCCCGGGTTCATACCATTCTCAATGCCTCAGCCTCCCGAATAGCTGGGACTACAGGTGCCTGCCAGCATGCCCGACTAAGTTTTGTATTTTTAATAGAGATGGGGTATCACCGTGTTGGCCAGGCTGGTCTTGAACTCTTGACCTCAAATGATCCACCCACCTCGGGGTCCCAAAATGCTGGGATTACAGGTGTGAGCCACCGTGCCGGCCCATTGTATCATTCGTAGGCCTTTGTGTCCTTGTATCTTAGCTTCCACATATCAGTGAGAACATACCATGTTTGGTTTTCCATTCCTGAGTTACTTCACTTAGAATAATAGTCTCCAATCTCATCCAGGTCATTGCAAATGCTGTTAATTCATTCCTTTTTATGGCTGAGTAGTATTCTATTGTGTATGTGTGTATATATGTGTGTGTGTGGGTGTATGTGTGTGTGTGTGTGTATATATATATATATCACACATATATATGTGTGTGTGTGTGTGTGATATATATATATATATCACAGTTTCTTTATCCACTTGTTGATCGATGGGCATTTGGGTTGGTTCCATGATTTTGCAGTTGTGAATTGTGCTGTTATAAACATGCATATGTAAGTATCTTTTTTGACTAATGACTTCTTTTCCTCTGGGTAGATACCCAATAGTGTGATTGCTGGATCAAATAGTAGTTCTACTTTTAGTCTCTTATATTCTCAGCGGAGAAGCAGCAGAAAGGATTGAAGGGGTGGGATGACGACTTTATAAACCGATAGATTCTCAAAATGCCTCCCCTTATGCCTCTATACTATCTATTCAACTCAACTTAGTTATATGGCATTGTGTTAGGTCATGATGGAAGAGAGGCACTGGTCAAAAAATAAAATTAATTGAAATGTAATCAAATTTGCAAGTTTACTATGGTTAAACATAAAATATAATAATTATAAAGTTATTAAAAATGAACATTCTAGATATTAGAAGACATTTGTTTAGAAATACATATTAACTAATAAATGCTATACAGTACCTCCTGCTTCATGCAAAAGTCTACACCATCTACCCATCAGATGAGTAGCCATACAGTTAAAATATTGTCAACCTAACCTTAAAAGGATAATGCTTAACATTAGAAAAAATCTTGAAATTGTCAAACATTAGAGGAGGGAGAAAGTGCTACACAATTTGCATTATAATTTAAAATAGTAGAAGAGTTTTTTAATTTGAAAAAGAAAATATAAATTAATTTATTTTGAATATGGTTATGTTCTTCAAGTAAGCTGAAAAACAAAAACAAAGAGACAAAGCCCTAAAGCCATGAAAAGGCCCTCTTTTCATGGTGAACTTGACAAAGCAATGCTGTCTCCCAATAGTCAACAAAGGGCATAGGGAATGTCTGCGTCAGGGTTAATCTGGGTGGACAAGGCAAGGTGTTTCTTGATGGTTTCTGAATGGAAGGTGATTTTGATGAATATTCTGTTTGGTTAACCTGATCAAAACAACAACATGGGACTCACATTTAACAAGTTGATAAGAATAAGTTAATGTGTTGGAGCCAGCATTTGTGACACTGAAATGAAAGTGTTTGGAGAGGAGGAAATTAGAGCCATGATTAGCTAGCAAAACAAGACCAAAATAGACTTTCCTGATATTGGATATATTTTTTCTCAAAAAAGTATCTTTTTATTACAAAGTAACAAATACTCCATGCAAAAAATTTTTAATGATACAGGAGTAGTGACCTCCCTCTCAAAGGCAATCATTCTATTTTGGTATACATCATTTCAGATGCGAAAACGTATCTACAAGGTCAGAAGTATATATATACACATACGTATACACACATATACATACGTGTACTTTTCATATAAATAACAATGTATTTCTATGTTTTCATATATCTATATATATTTATATATACATTCATATATATGCATTCATGTGACTGTATATGTAAATAAATCTGAAAGTATATATAAACAAATGTATAAATATATTCATATATAGTATAGTATCTAAATCAGCTTCATCTTAAAAAATAGTTGTATGTATTCCATTGTCTAAATGCATCATAATTAAATTAGCCAACCGGATGTAATTTTAACTAAGTTTACATTGACTCTATTAAAAATGTGTTTTTATTAGCTTTGTCTGAATTATGATTTTGGTGATCTATGACCTCTATGTCTCCATTACCCTGATTAACTAAAAATGGACTGCATATTATTAGAAAATGTCATAGGAGGCAGCATTTAAAATTAACTTTTAAGGTAAACTAAAAATCAAAAGACCTGGATTTTATTTCTAGCTTCAAGACTTAGATATTATGTAAATTAATTAAAACAATTTCAACAGTAGCAAACATACGGCAGATCTGGGGTTACGAATTTATTCTACAGGATTGTTTTAAATTTTTAAAGGAATACAGAGACATGTTGGTTGACAGCAACTCTCACAAAACTTTTCTAGGAAGTAGAATTAAGGCTCTAGCCAGAGTGACCATGAGTTTAAACCAGAGAAACATTTTTAATGTTATATACCTTTATATGAATGGAAAAAAAGAAGAAAATTATCTTATGAGATGGTTAATAATTTTCATTTTTATTTTTCTCATTTACATTTTTTTTTCATGTTGGCCCATGCACTAAACTAAACTGTGATTCAAGGCTTGCTATATCCTATAACTACACAGCAACTTCCAAAACTTACTTCCTTTTTTTTTTTTTGAGACAAGAGTGTTGCTCTATCACCCAGGCTGACGTGATCTCGGCTCACTGCAACCTTTGCCTCCCGGGTTCAAGTGATTCTCCTGCCTCAGCCTTCCGAGTAGGTGGGATTACAGGTGCCCACCACCACACCCGGCTCACTTTTGTATTTTTAGTAGAGGCAGGGTTTCACCATGTTGGCTAGGCTGGTCTCAAATTCTTGGCCTCAAGTGATCCACCCACCTTGGCCTCCCAAAGTGCTCGGATTACAGGTGTAAGCCACCTCGCCCAGCCAACTTACTTCCCTTTCAAAGCATCTTCAGCATTTTTTATTCCTTTAGATTCCTTCTCTTATTGTGTATTTTTGTTAGTGTTAAGCTTTCTTATATTAATTTCCTTTCCACAGTTCAATGAATTCTGAAACATAGGTTACTTCTGGATACCCTGTCCACGGTTACAGTTTTGGATTCCATTTGTTTTTCTCTAGATGACATTGAGGAATAGGTAGCCCAGTAAGTTTTCATATTCTGGCATTGCTTTCACTGTAGAGATAACTATCACATTTAATTTGATAATTTTTTAATAGTTTTTATCACCTGCTATATCCTTCTCTAGCTTTCTTTATATAGTATCACAAGCATTTATATATTAATAAGTATATCCTATCCGTCTACCTTCATGCAAGTGTTTATGTGTTTGTGTGTGCATGTATATATATACACACCTATACATATATATAATACGTGAATTATAAATGTATGCATAGATAGATGTGATTCAGTTTCACTTTCTTTGTTTTGGATGACATAATTGTATGCTCTCCTGTGGCGATATTGAAGTTCTGGCTTCATTTAGAGGATTAGGGTTGTTTTCTTTTTTTCGTTGGTATATATTTAGGCCCTTTCCCCACTGGCAAATTACATAAGCTCAAGTTCTATAAGCAAACCAGTTTCAAGAAAACTGGGGATACTTTGTACATTTTTAAATTATGTGTTTAGAGCTTAAAAATGGGGCATAATATTTCTAAAGTATCCCTTTTTTGTATGCTTTGATAAGTACCATGCATAATATTGGCTTTTATATACATTTTAAGGCTCTGATTCATAATGTAGATTGCAATTTAATAGAAAATTTAATTTTGTTTGAAGATATACTAAATATTTGATAGATGTCCTGAAGACAAATGTTGTGTGCTAAAAAGAGAGTCATAGTTTAGCAAAGATTAAGACAGAGCTGAATCCCCTGCCTATTAGTTGTGAGCTGAGCGGATTACAGGGGAGTATCCATTCCTTCAGGGAAGTCTAACTGGTACGATGTAATTTACTTTGGATTTTCAATATCTTTTGCTTACTTCATCTCCTAAAAGGATAACTTTGAAAGTAAATTGCAAAAGCGACCATATTAGACCTTTCTGATGAAGAATTAGAAAAACAGATCAATATTAGGTGAAGTGTGTATTTTTCTAAATCAGTATTAGCATGGCAACCAAGAAGTGATTTATATGCTTAAAATACAAATTAATCATCAATAGAGTTCTTACATCATTATTTACAGTTAAAATATTCAGGAGTCATAATTTAGAAAAAAAGGTATTTTAAGCTCCCCGTGACCTAATGATCACAAGATTTGGCCATTTAGCATTGCTCTTGCAAGGTAGTGTCCTGCATGTAAAATCATATGTACATGCAAATGTTCAGATTTTACAAATTGTAATAAATCCAGTAATTATGAGGCATAGTTAATTAGCCTCCTGTGAACTGAAAGGCATTGTTAAGTACCCTAAGTGTCCTTCCAACATATGGGATGCACTGTATGTAGCGTAAAAGGGTTCCTCCCCCCAATAATCTTTCAGTTCTTATCCTTTCTCCTAGGTGACAATTCCATAATGTAAGCATCTATCTACTCAGAACTGAACTGAGACCTCCTATCCATTTTGCATAGAACACTGGACAGGCATTAAAATGGAAACAATATTTTTTCCCTCTTGATGCAGAGGAGATTTAAATTGGTACCCTGGAGGTAAAAAGGGCATAGCTCATCACCCAGTGCCCAGGCTGTAGGGGATTTTTTTTAAATAGTAAGTACAAGAACATGATTTTCCTTTCTCAATTTTTGGGAATACAGTCATTTAGAAAATATTTTATTAGTATAATTGCTTATATGAATCATAACCTTTCAAATATTCTAATTTTCATGGATCCATTTTAAACATTGATTATTTAAGTTCTGAAAAAAAGGTGTGAGTGTGTGTATGCGTGTATTTCTGGATTTATTGTAATACAATCGTGAACTTCCATATAAATAAAGTGAAGTAAAGATTTAGAGCATTCAAACCAAAGTTTTTATTACTTAGGTAAATACAAGTTTTTATTACTTACAAAAGTATTTATATCTGTTATGGCTACAAGTTTCTATTTTATTTTTCTGTAGCCTCAGTTTTCATTAGTTGCATTTTTTTATCTCATGAACTAAAAAATTCAATATTCATCTAATGCATGCACATTTGGAAGATTATTTTACAGAATCAGTCTGTAGCTACAGTTTCTGTGTCTATAGATGGACAAGTTGAACTAGACAGCCACTTCATGATTCTATGAAATTTGAGACTGAAACTTCCTGCCTTTTTAATGATCTGAGAATGAAGGCAAATTAAAATAATTTCTTTGAAATTAAATTGCATTTTGAGAAATAATTCTAAATATTATAACACCAGATCTTCCACTTCCTAATTCTCTGACATGTACCAGCACCACTGCCTGCTGTAGATGTGTTCCTTTTGAACTTTGCTATACAGGCCTAAGACCAGCACTTAAATACTTACAAATTGAATTGCACTGTGTTAGAAACTGGCTTGATAAAATAAATTACTATATCTTGTAGGTTAAGATTTGAGTTCTGCAATTGTAGCTGTTACAAATTACCTGAAAACCTTTTTATATTGCATTTCTTATGGCTGTATTTTACAATTGCTCTAATAAAAAATTCTATACAAAAATTGTTTGATATTAATAGCAATCATTAACAACTTGATAGATTCTTGTTAAGTATATTTGCAATACATTTAATCTTATTAAACTCAGCCTTGAGTTGTTTCTTCCAAATATTATAGGTCTTTATGAAGCCAGCAATATAAAGAAGAGATTTCAACCATTTTCAGCCAAAAATTAGGTTTAGCTTAATGGATCAATTTTTTTCTTATTAAACTGCATCTGACCAGTGCCAAGTAATACATTCAGCATTGATCTTTGTCTCACCCTGCTGTAGCTTGCATTCTCTTTATGTACATGAAAAATAAGGTGCCAGGAATGAAAACAATGCCTGTATAATACAAATATAGAATTTTTCTCAGACTTCCATTCAGTTTATCATTTCACTTTGTTATTAATGCTTTGCCTGCTGCTTTTCAGAAATGTGTTTTTAAAAAGCACATTTATTTCCATAAAGAATACTTTCTTCTGTTGTAATTATAAAAAACATACACCATATACTGGAGTACGTCAATTGTTTCAGGGGCATGGACAAAATATATGAGCCCCGTTCACATGTGCAAACAGCCGGTTCTAAATGTGGAGCCCTCCAGGGACTTGACCCAGTAACACCAGGGATCTGAAGCCTACTGGTTAGAACTGGGGCTTGAATTTGAAGTTGTGTTTTTCTTTCTGTAAAAATAGAAAGACAAATCAAAATGGAACCAGGTTTTAATAGATACAGAATGTGCACTTGACAAATTTGAAGTGATGTCGGTGCTTCTGTGAACTTCTCAGTGTTTGTGACACCTATAGTCATAACAGTAGCCCCCAGACCTCTTCATACCGCTCCTCTCCTGTCTTTTTTCCATCCTAATACATTCTGTATACTTCTTGGGAGAATCTTATATCATTGCCTCAACTTGGAACTTCCACTTTGCTTTAAAGTTTTATTGGCTCTTTATTCTGGCTCTTTATTCAATTCTGCCTTAAAAGGCAGAATTGAACCACCACACCTGGGCACTTAAGACTCTGGGGAATTGGGTTTTAACCCGACTTGTTGCCCTTGCCTTACACTTTCCCTACACAAATCTTTGAATTACTATGTTTCCAAATACACCTTGTGCATTTCTTTGCTCACACTTTTCCCCTTGTTAAAATGCCCTTTAATTCTCCCTTCCCCTTTCCCACTTGTCCAGTTTTGATCAGTCCTTCAAGTTCCAATTTCATATGTCACCATTGCTTCAAAATGTTAGCTTCTCACTCTGCACAAACTGGGTTTTAAATGAAAATGTAAGCTTTGCAGTCTAACAAATTTGGTTGGAATACAAAACAGACAAGCTGCATGACCTTGGTCAATTTAGTTAACTCTAATTTAGTAACCTCATTTACTCCAACTTTGAAAGTGGCAATTTTAATATTAATTCTGTATTGTTGTGAGAATTAAATGTATTTGTATAATAATCTTGGCAAATTGTTGGCATCTGATAAATAATAATAGTTTTCTTTCTTCTCCCCTGAGGTCCTGTAGTCTGGACCATTTATTTGGTACACACTGTTGACATGTTGCAATAATTTTTTTTATTTATCTGTAGTTACCATCTCATCAACTGATTTTTAAGGTTCGTTTTCCATGGTGATGGTGCCATATATTACTTTGTATCTGTCATAATGTAAAGCACAGATTCATACATACTAGACACGATTTGATTAACTTGTTATATTTTTCCTCAACAATAAAGAAAAATAGTATCTTTCTTCTCCATTGTCTTTCCACATATTGTCCCTTGTCAACATCAGGAGTCAGTCTCGGAATTCTTACAATTTGTTTTAGATTTTTCTTTTAATTAGTCTCTTTTAAAAAGGGAATGATACTTGATGGGTGCCTAGAACCCCTAAAGAGTGACAACTAATATGAGACAAGGGCAAGTGTCTTTCCATTTGAACCACGTGGCTTCATTCTGTTTTACCAGCAGTGAAATGGTGATTTGATTTCAAGTCCTAGATAAGGCATCTTGGATTGGAACATAGTTGTAATGTGGGACACACTCTTGTCTCTCTGATTGGTGATGGGAGGTGATAATCCTTAGAAGGCTGTCTTGTATTTTCTGGGCTTGGAAACTGTGAGGTATATAAAGCTATAACCTTTCCCATGATGAGATGGCAGTGCTTTGTATCAGCGGCTCAGGTACTCTCAAGAATATAGGAAATCGACTTGGGCAATTCTTTGTAACAACTTCATGAGTTACAGCAGTTAATAAATATGTTTTTTGGGAAATATATGTCTTAAAGTTGGGCTTCTTAGTGGTTATAACTTATATAAATACCAGAGGCATACACCATTCATAATTCCATCCAAGGCAACCAAGGTGTGAACATGTTTTCTTTGTAGACACGTGAATGCAAACATACCATAAATACATGTGCACATGCATACCACTAGAGTAGCATTGAAAATGAAATATGCAGCCGGGCACGGTGGGTCACGCCTGTAATCCCAGCACTTTGGGAGGCCGAGGCGGATGGATTACCTGAGGTGGCGAGTTCGAGACCAGCCTGGCTAAGACGGTGAAATCCCGCCTCTATTAAAAATACAAAAAAATTAGCCTGACGTGGTGGCAGACACCTGTAATCCCAGCTGCTCAGGAGGCTGAGGCAGGAGAATCCCTTGAACCCGGGAGGCAAGAGGTTGCAGTGAGCCAAGATCATGCCACTGCACTCCAGCCTGGGCAACAGAAGCAAAACTCCATCTCAAAAAAAAAAAATAAATAAAAAAATAAAAAAAGAAAGAAAGAAAGAAAGAAAGAAAGGAATACGCAACTCTGTGTGTGTGAAATATCATCAAACTGCATGCTTAGCTAAAGGTTCCATCCTAAGTATCTGAGTGATCAGTATAGTCCTAAAAGTGTCCTAAAATGAATATATGTCATGGATTCAAAGCAAACCAAAATACACACAAAAAGGGTATGATTTTTGGCATAATATATACTGTAAAAAACAATGTTTATATTGAATATGTATGAGTTTTGTCATAACTGCTCCTTAGTCTTTTCTAACTCCTAAATAAATGTTAATTTTTAAAAAGGAAAGTATATAAAACCTGCCTTTTTAAAATTTAAGAATAAAAGAAAAAAGTTAAACTATTACAATGAAATTCATATTTTTATACCACATTTTAGGTTTCAGTTTTGCAGTAAACACAAATGAGAAAAATGTTTTTAAGGCTAGTAAGGGAAAACATCTTATGTCTTCATGACATTTTGCCAGGGAAAAATTGTATACACTAAAATTTCAACTAACTGGCATTCAGTTAATTGGCATTCTTGATTAATTTTCATTAAAAGTAAAAATAACACCTGTATTTATTTTTAAATTTTAAATTGTACAGAAGGGACAAAAATGAAAAGTAAAAGTTTCTCTCCACTCGCCACTGGAAATCACTTAGGTCATTTATTTTACCTGCCCTCTTTCTTTCCCTTCTGCACTCCTGCTATCTCTCTCTTTTTCTGTCTCCCTCCCTTTTTGTTCTATTCAATTGTATTGTGAGGTGGTAAAATTATTCTTTATTTTCTAACTTATCAACCTTAGGCTACTCAGATGATGGTCTACTGTGAAGGGCACATCCATTTTACACCATCACCGCCTTCCATATCCTCCAACTTTTCAGCATTCTGATTTGTGTTTAGTTTTATAACATATACATTCTATTCTGTAGCCATAGTGAAGCCTTCCGCTGCTTTTAAAAACCACAGGACAATTCCACACATTTTAACCCAGTAAAACAGTATTATGTTGTGTAAATGTAATTCAATGAAGAGCCAAGCATTTTGGTTGGACTTTGGCAAAGTAAGGGTAATACTATCTCACTAAACTTCCAACTGCTGCAAAAAGAATTCCAAAGTTCCAGGTTCAGTGGAAATATATATTTAAAATTCAGAAGTCTTTTTTTTTTAATTTCCAGGATGTATGTCTATTTATTTATTTATTTTCAAAGGCAGCCTATTCTTTTTAATGGATACCAAATTCTTTCAAATATCTCTCTGAAGATACTAGTTATAATTTTAAAAGCTTTCCTTGCTGAATGATATCTTTTCTGCATTAACTCTTCTGTTCTATGAGTTCTTCTAGGCTCTTTTCTTTTGTGCTCTTGGTGTCTCTCAAATATGATCTTGGAGCTGTGTTTTCTGTGTAGCTGTGTAGGTTTTCAGCATCCTGCTCTTCAGATGGAAGTACCCTGTAAGTGAGCAGCAGCGGGTGGAGTGTTTGCCAGGTTTTTCTGGAGGAGGTGTGTGTGAGGAGGAGGCAGACACCCTGGGAACCCCCACAACTGGCGAATAAGAGTATTTTATTTTGGCTTTGCAGCACTTTAATCCTTGTGTGTTCTCCTCAGTTTCTGGGGTGAAAGTCTAATACTACATCAAGCTCCCCATGCTTCCCTCTCAGCCCCCAGTCCCTCACCAGGCTTACTTACCAGCCATATCATGCACTTTCTTTCAAAAGCAATTCTTGGGGTTCTTTGTGGGGGAAATCCCAGAATTTTTAAACCTAGATATTGCTGTTATTCATTTTACACACTGAAGAGGGAGAGTCGAGAGAAAGATCTCTATGGTTCAGCTGCTCAGAATGTAATTCTTCAGTTACCCTCTGCTGACAGCCCCACAGCCCCTACTCTGAACTTGTTGACTCAACTTGAGTTGATGTTTCCTCTGATGTTTTGGGTTGCAGTTTTCCCTCTAGTCTTCTCTCCTCTAATTTACTTCCACTGTCTTTGAATCAGTTTCCTCTGAATTTATGATTTTCTTCTGTGTTGCTTTCTTATTTGCCAGAACTCTTAAGAGGTTTTATTCTTTGGGAAAAAAAAATCTTCTCTCATTTCAGTGGGACTTGAAAAGTAAGGATAAGTGGAAATAAATGCTTGATTTGCTTTCTCAAGCTGGAATCAAGGTTAAGGGCTGATCTAACACAACTGCGCTTTAGAAGGATGACTGCCAGTAAATGGAGGGTAGTGAGAGGAGAAACTGAGGCTGGGAGACTGGTTAGGAGGGTGCAACACTAGTTTGTGTGCAAGATGATGAGAGTTCCCAGTAGGACAGTTGCAGCAATAGAAAAAGATAAAACTACATTGGAAAGTTTAAAAATTATTCTTTAACTTTAAGACCTATAAGAAAGTAACCGTATGTACTAAAACAAAAAATTCCAGGGAATATCCTAGAAACAGTACACATGTCAAACCTTTATGTGTACTGTTCTGGACAATGAGCGATGATGTTTAATGATCATGAGGTAGTGCAAAATTCTTAGGTATGAAAATAAGAATTTCTCGTGCTAATCAGACTGCATTTTCTTTTTCTTTCTTTCTTTCTTTTTTTTTTTGGAGACAGATTCTCACTCTGTCACTCAGGCTGGAATGCGGTGGCACGATCTCGGCTCACTGCAACCTCCACCTCCCAGGTTCAAGTGATTCTCTTGCCTCAGCCTCCCAAGTAGCTGGGATTACAGGCGCCTGCTATGATGCCAGGCTAATTTTTGTATTTTTTAGTAGAGATGGGGTTTCACCATGTTGGCCAGGCTGGCCTTGAACCTCAAGTAATCCTCGCACCTCAGCCTCCCAAAGTGCTGGGATTACAGGCGTGAGCTACTGCTCCTAGCCTCAGACTGCATTTTCTAGGACAGACGTGAAGAACATTTTCTACCAGGCTAAAAGAATAAGATTTTAAAATAATGTTGTTTTCTAGTTGTACAGAAACTTCAATTAACCAGGCTTCAAGAATTCAGGGAACTTGCATCTGTTTTTTTGTTTGTTTGCTTATTTGTTATTTTGAAGTCAGAAAAAGGGTATTGTGAAAATGCTACCTTTATTATGTGACTAAAACTTATATTTGAGAGAATTAAGAATTACCTTGCTGTTAGGGCAAGCAAAGATAGATTAGCAAGATTGCAAGGCAACTGAACCTCATTTATTTTTTTCAGTACTGGTCTGTGTTTCTGCTTGTATTAGAATTAAAAGGAATCTGAACAAATGCTTAAAACAATTTGTCTAGTTTCTTTGATGGTGTTAGCAGATGCTTCATATTTTAATGGATTATATAAATTGTGAGCATTAGAAAAGCAGTGAAGAGGAATGGAACTAGATCACATTTAGTATGATTATCATTATACTCATCCAGTCAGAGGAAAAATAGACCAATCCTACATATTATGGGTCTACTAAAAATGCAACTTTGTCAAGGAAATTTTTTGTTTCCATAATGGTTCTGTAGTTACTTCATCACAATGTAAAATGGTGTGGGCACAGTTATTAACTATATTCCCCGTGAAATATACATTTATTTCCTTTGCAGATGTGCACTTCATAATTTTTTCTTTTTATAATTTGTGTATTGCCACACAATTCCCTTTTCTCTTAATAACAAAATAAGCACAGGATGATTTATAAAACTTTTGAGCCTTTTTTCTTTCTTTTATTAGATCATTAAGAATATTCTAATAGACTCTTTTCTTCAGAGAAAATCTATTTCCATAGATTTCTGTGTGTTGTTAGGGAATGTTTTCTTTCATTTACCCATCTCTTGTGGTTTTTTTTTCTGCTCTTTGTGTTTATTTCAGTCAATAAATAGATGAAAAGAAAATGCTGCATAACAAAATGCAAAGTGTGTTTTTGTTTGCTAGTTGATAAATTATTTAGGAAGATGTGGGGAATGAAAAAATTATAACCTGCATTTGCAAGACACTTTAAAAAACTTTCAAAAGCAGCACATGTATACGGTGTCCCATCCTGTCTTTAATGGTCCTGTGAGTTAGTGGGCTAGGTAGTGCTTTCCTAGGATGAGGATTAGAAAGCCTATTTGCAGAGAGTTTAAGTGACTAATCCAAAGACCTATAGCTGATTGTGGTGCAGACAAGCCTTGATTCACATCTTCTAATCCTCCTTTTGGGAATTACCCTTGACTATGAATAAAGCACAATAGCAAGTCTATAACTGGTAATAAATGCACAAAGAAAGAAATAAACAAAGTATTTATTCTTTTCAGCAATCTTCCTAATTGATACTAAGTCCCAGTATCATTATATTGATTGTTTGTGCAGATATGTTGATTGACAATCTGCAGTGATTATTAAAGTGGCCAAAATAAACAGATTAATTATGTGTTACCCTTCGTGACACATGCGAACACATGGCCAACATTATAGAATGTAGAAACCACAGAAAGCCTCAGTGAGACTTTGTCCAACACCCTGCTTTTAAACATAAAGAGACCAAAGCTTGTAAAGGCCCAGTGTTCAGGACCACAGTCTTAGATTTATTAATAAAAATTCAGGTTTCCTTACTTGCTCCCAACCTAGGAGTCAGATCTTGTCTTTAGTCGTATCTTCTCATTTACACACTTATAATTCACCATATCATTAAAGAAGTGGAGCACTTGAGAAAGAAATTTCTACCTCTAATAAGCCATTAATGAGATGGAGATGCAATAGGATTTCTGATCTTTTCTCCCCAAAAAGAAAAAAATGGCAAATTGGAAGGGAGTGTGTGGAAGAATAAAACAGAGATGTATTCTA
Source organism: Pongo abelii (assembly GCF_028885655.2). NCBI lineage: Eukaryota > Metazoa > Chordata > Mammalia > Primates > Hominidae > Pongo > Pongo abelii. The sequence continues at coordinate 73,915,946 of NC_071997.2, read as the reverse complement.
GGCCCATGTTACACAAAACGTAGTCCAGGAACCAGCAACAGCAGTATCACCAGCAGCTGGTGAGAAATGCAGAATCTCTGGCTCTAGCTCAGACCAGTCAGAATCTGCAAGATTCCTGTATGATTTGTATGCACATTAAAGTTGAGAAGCACTGCTCTACATCAACAGAGTAAGGAAAGTGAGTTTTTTATTTGCTCTTCTCCCATCAATTCTTTTTTCTAATGCAAACATGTCTTTAGGTAACAAGTTGTCAAGATTTGGCTTTCTGAGAAAGTGGAAGTGGCTGTTTAGCTTCTACAAATTATTCTCTGAAACATTAGAACTCTTTACAAGAAATCTCTCCCTCAGAATTATAAAATGCTGTATTTCTCAAAATTGTTCTTTATATGCCAGATGTCAGGAGTATATATAGTGCCATTTTATGAAAAAATGAATGAATATATTGCATTACAGACACATTATTCATAATGCTAAGGATCTTCCTTTGTTTGGAATGTAGAGATTTTCGGTTTGGACTTCATGTTTGTATAAGGCTTATTCTTTCAAGTTCAACCTCAGTTTTTGAGATTTTAGTGTGAAAAACTCAAAAGTAAATCTATTTGATATCTAAAATTTTAGATACGAAGGAAGGCACCATGAAATCAATAATGTGTTTGCATGGAAGCAAAGGACATCCCTTGACAAAACATTTACCTCAATGAAATGCAGACCAGTGATATTGAACTTTAAAGCAAACATTAAGTTTACCCAGTATGTATGTAATATTTTCACAAAAGGCAAACTAACATGGTTCTCATTATTTAGAGATATATTTTTCAGAAGAGACAAAGCTAATGGAAGAATATTCTGATATTTTTGCGGGCCAGATTTTGTTGTTTTCTTGATTCATAACAAGGGTTTCTGGGTACAAATCAGTCAGGTAAGGAAAGCAGGAATTGACCACTGTCTTAGAAGATGAATAAGATTTGAGTAAGTCAGGCGAGGATACAGGTTTTGTGAGGCCTGATGCGTATATATTGTTGGGTGCCTTTTTAAGATAAATAGTGCAAATTATAAATACAAAATTAGATGCAGTCTTGTAAGAGGCTCATGTAAATGCTTTCTGGCATAACCGCCTCTGGGAAGGCATTCTAAGTGAATAGAATTGGATGCACAAAGGTGCAGCAGTCTAAATGAACTGGTGGAATGAAGGTATCCATATGAAAAACCAAAGAAGACTTTGTTCAATCCACTGTTGCTATTCCAGGCAGAGATATTACCTAGAGGTAAATAAGGTATAAAATGGAGCTGGCTGTGACTCTCTCCTGTAATTCCAGCAACTCAGGAGGCTGAGGCAGGAGGATCCCATAAATCCAAGAGTTTGAGGCTGCAGTGAGCTTTGTCACCCTACCTGGGTGACAGAGTAGGATCCCATCTCTAAAATTTTTTTTTTTTTTTTTTTTTAAAGACGGTATAGGCAGGGCACGGTGGCTGATGCCTATAATCCCAGAACTTTGGGAGGCCAAGGTGGGTGGATCATCTGAGGTCAGGAGTTAGAGACCAGCAGGGCCAACATGGTGAAATCCCATCTCTACTAAAAATACAAAAATTATCCGGGTGTGGTGGCTCACGCCTGTACTCCCAGCTAGTTGGGGGGCTGAGGCTTGAGAATTGCTTGAACTCAGGAGGTGGAGGTTGCAGTGAGATGAGATCATGCCACTGCACTCCAGCCTGGGCGAAAGAGTGAGACTAGGTCTCAAAAATAAAATAAAAATAAAAATAAAATAAAATAAAATAAATTTTAAAAAGGTATAAAATGGAGAATCAGTCTCATTACCATCACTACAATGAAAATCAAAACTTATCACCACATACTTCACTCTAGCCCTGCAAATTTTCCCCTGCCATCTGAGCCATTCTTAGACTAGAGGAAATGATGAATTGTTTGGCTTTTACCAAATGTTAGTAACTTCCAGGTGAAGGAAGCAGTTTAAAATTAAACCGTTGCTTTGAAAGTGAGGTGACAAATTTCCTGTAAGCATGATATGTTTATTTTACCAAATTTTAAAAATAAAAGTGTTAAAAATGAGAGAAATGTTTTCAGTAGAAATAGAGAACAGTCTATGCATTTACAGTAGTCCATGCTTCTTTAATAAACTGCTAACTTTAATGGATTAATTTTTCCCTGATACATATTCAGCAACATCATTTGTGAGTTAGTTTTCACAAATTCTAACTTAGTGAAAGGAATTTGAAACTTTTGCTTCCTCCATTTTATAGTATTTCTCAGTTAACTTGAATGCTCACAAATTATGTTCTATTCACTTAAATATTATATAGCACTTTGATGAAATGATAAGCAACTGAGCTTTAAAAAAAATAGTGATCCTAGAAAGGTTTGTGGATCTGTAGACTAAGGAAATAAATTAATGAATGTGTTTAGAATGTGCCAGGACAATAAGGTTCCCAACAATCCTTAGCTGAGAAAATTCTGTACTTTTAAATCCCGGAGGGCAAATCAGGTCTCTTTCATACATCACAGTCTTGGGAGCTCCTAATTTTAAACTAGCGTGTAGGTGTCTCTCTGTTCACAATAGAACAAGAGAATCAATAAGAGATGGATAGTTTGGGAAGATTTCAACTGCTTCGGCACCTACTTTCATTACACACAAGGCACAGATGCATCAAAGTCAAGAGTTAGTTGTAGACACTGTGATTTGGGTCCAAGAGAAGCCTTCTCTTGAGTGGCATTCTCTTGAAATGTATTTGCAAATACATGGCAATTTAGACTAACAAAGGCAATCCACTTTACTAATATTTTTGCAGTGGCAGAAGAGATGCTCAAATTCAGGATTCAAAGGCAAAGGCAAAGGCAAAAGGAGAGCCTTGAATTTAAAAATCAAAACAAAACAAAACAAAACCTCACTCACCAGCTTGTATGGTTCCTCCAGTCTTTTCTCCTCTTGGATTTTCATCATTCTAATACATTTACTGCTCTGTTTGGTTAAATCCCAAATTACCACTTCAATTTATCAGCTGGTCACGGTCTCATAGAACAGATCCTAATCCCAATGTCAGCACCACTCTACAAGGGCTGCTCCTGCGTTAAGTTTGTATGGAGTTGCCCTGGATACAGTTCCCTACCTAACTCTGTGGCCCTCGCAGGGGGCGCTTCCAGCCCGCAGGCAATGCAAATTAGCACAGGAAATATTACATTAATTTCTAGGCACTTCAAATAATAGTTAGAACGAATCCCTAACTAAATTGGTAGGGAGCAGTTAGGTTACTGTCTTTCCACTCCTGGATAAGGTACCTCCCTGCTGATTGACAGGTCGTCTGCTTCTGAGCAGGGGAACAGGCTGAGAGTTCAAACTTCGCTCCCCCCAACACAGCTTTTACTTCAGCAAGTAAAAGCATCACCATAGCGGCTTATTTGCTCTTAACCTGCTCTATTTTATATAGACACGTATAAATGCATATATAAAAATAGAATGTACTTACATGGTAAATATGTATATATGTAGATGCATACACACAGATACACATGTGTGTAAATACATATTTATGCATGCGGATTACATATACACACACATATATATACTTCTATAAAATTTTAATGTGTCTGGGTTTAAGAGGGACTTGGTGGATAGCAGCCTTCTTAGGAACACCCTCTGCCTATCCGAACCCTATCATCACATAATCATCCCTCTGGCTTCATGAAACAGACATCTGTGTTTACTGGAACTACCATGATATTTATTGAGAGGCAACAGAGTATAGTCCAGAGAGGCATTTCCTCCAGGCTAAGATAGTCAAAGATAAAATACCAGTTCTGCCACTTACTGTCTGTGTGTTCCTGAACAAATTTCTGAACCCTTCTGTGCCTCAGTTTCTTCATCTAGAAAAGGAGGATAATGAGAAAAACATATCGCTTAGGATAAATATCAAAATAAAATGAGATAGAAATGTGCATGTTATAGTTCATATAACAACTGTACAATAAATGTCACCTATTATCTCTTTATAATATTATCTGGAAATAATAGAATATGTTATATGATTAATTACAAAACTGAAGCTTAGATAGTACCCACCTTGCCTAAAGCCTAGTAAGGGTGGAGCAGGGAACTTCATCCCTGGTCTGTCTGACAGAGAAGCCCCTCTTCACCTGTTTTCTGATCCCTGCTTTTGCCTGTGTAATAGTGTAGCCTGTTTCCTTATCCAAGACCCTACTTTATACTTTGGGACATCATCTGCAGTGCTTTGGGCAATGTGGAGTCTAGGGGGTGCATAATAAAGATATATTGTTGGATTAATTTGTTAGCACACCTCTACCTGTGATGCTGCTAAACAATTTTTAAACTTCTGACAATGCACTTCTCTAATACCTGTCATAAAATGTTTATCTTTCAGAAACTGTCTTTATTAAACTCATAACTTTTTTTCCCTTTCTCTTTAGCACAATTTCACTTAGCTCTCTTATGTTCAACTTGTTGGTTGAGATTGTTTTCTAATTGTATATAGCATGGCCAAATAAATTGTAAGTTGCACTTTCTTCATATTACTCCTTAATTTCACTTGCATTTCAAGGAGCAGTAAATAATTATATACACATCAGAGATTCTACATACAAACAAATTGAAAAGTCTAAAGAGCCATTTACATTTTTTACTGGATGGTGTTTTTGCTCTCATATGGTTTAAAGAAATGTGATGGTGTGTTAGTCTGTTTGCGTTACTGTAAAGGAATACCCGAGGCTGGGTAGTTTATAAAAGAAAGAAGTTTATTTGGCTTACGGTTCTGCAGGCTGTACAAGCATGGTACCAACATCTACTCAGCTTCTGGCGAGGCCTCAGGAAGCTTATAATCATGGCAGAAGGCAAAGGAAGAGCAGGCATACTACATAACGAGACAGCGAGCAAGAGAGAGAGAGAAAAGGAGGTGCCAGGCTCTTTAAACAACCAGCTCTCACATGAACTGAATGAGAACTCACTCATTCCTGTGGGAAAGGCACCAAGCCATTCAGGAGAGATCTGCCCCCATGACCCAAATACCTCCCTCTAGGCCCTACTTCCAACACTGGAGATCACATTTCAGCATGATATTTGAAGGGGACAAGTATCCAAACCATGTTAGATAGTGAGTGCAAAGTCAACGATTACAATTACGTCCTGGTTGCCTTTATCTTTTTGATTTTCTTTAAAGACAGGGTCTCACTATGCTGCCCAGGCTGGACTCTAACTCCTGGCCTCAAACAATCCTCCTTCCTCAGCCTCTCAAGTAGCTGGGACTACAGGTGCACACTACTGTACCCAGCCACCTTTGTCTTGTTTGTCCTTTTTTGCCAGGATTCATACTATTGATCAATTTTTTCTTCTCCTCCCAGCCCCTTCTCCCTGGGCCTTCAGTGACACCTGGATCTCCTGAGTTTCTGCCTAACTGTTAAGCAGCTTCTTGGGCTTGCCCCTTATATCAGGTCTTAAACTGCCATTTCTTTGGTCTGTTTCTTTGCTTTGCTACCTTCTTTGGTCTGCTTCTACCTTAAAGCTATTACCTGGCTGCTCTCATTTACATTTGTGACCCTCCCTACCATACCTTGCATATTGTTCCCCAAGCTCCAAACCTGTATCTCTTTTGAGGACCAAACCTATGCTCTCAATTGACTGCAAGAGAATTCTCCTTTCTCAACCATACCACAAAATCATCATGTCCAAAGCTGAACTAATTTCCACACAGTACCTCAAGTCTACACCCCTTTCTGCATTAGATATCTAAGGGGATGACCCCACCATTTACCTATTACAAAATGAACAAACTTGGGTGTAGATCAGGATTCTTCTCTTAGTCAAACACCACGCTCTGTTAATATTACATCTGAAAATATCTGTTGAATCTATCATTTCTTCTTCATGCTTAGTACTGCTACCGTAGTTTTGTTCCTTATGATTTCTTGCCTGTGTTATTATAATAGATCCCTAAGTGGTCTCTTTGTCTATATTCTCACCCCCTCCATTTTATCCCATTGTGCTTTCCAGAAGGAACTTTGTAATTGTAGATCTGATTGTGCCTCTCTTGTGGCACACATCGTATCACTGCCAGGACAGGACCAAGTACCAAGCACCACAGCATGGCAGTGAATGCAGATTAAGACCTCATTCCTGCCCATTTCATCAGCTTTTTTTTTTTTTCCATTTTTTTGAGATGGAATCTCACTCTGTTGCCCAGGTTGGAGTGCAGTGGCTTAATCTCGGCTCACTGCAACCTCCACCTCCCGAGTTCAAGCAATTCTCCTGCCTCAGCCTCCTGAGTACCTGGGATTACAGGCACCCCTACCATGCCTGGCTAATTTTTGTGTTTTTAGTAGAGACAGAGTTTTGCCATATTGTCCAGGCTGGTCTCGAACTCCTGGGTTCAAATAATCCACCCACCTCGGCCTTCTAAATTATTGAGATTACAGGCATGAGCCATCACACTCAGCCTTCATCAGCCTTTATGTCTTCACAAGAAATTACATTTCTGCAACTCAGACAACTGTCCTGTTCTTGAAGGAGCACGAGACTGCAGGACAGTTATTAAACACGTGGACTCCTGAAGCCCAACTGCTTAAGTTGAAATTAAGGCTCTATGTGACACTGGAGAAATACCTCACCTCTCTGGCCCATGCTTTTCTCAACTGTGAAAGGGGAATATTATAGTATCTACTTTACAGGATAGTTGAAATGGGTAAAGCACAGGGAATAGCAGAATAGCAAGTGCTCAATATAAGTGGCTGTTGTTGATATTACCTGTTCTTTAGTCCCTCAGCCGCCTTCTCCTACTGCCTGAAATAGCTAACATCTACTCTTTCTTTAAACCTTAGCTTGCATTGTATGTTCCAGAAGAGTTCTCTAGCCCTATCCTCCAGGCCCTCACTGCGTTCCATGCATACCTCTATCACGGAGCTCAACTTAGTTTTGGGTCATTGTTTACCTGGGTTGAGCTCTTTCATCTTTGTCTTCCCCAGCACCAAGCACTAATAATATCTCAGTAATTGTTGAGTGGTTTGTTTAATAATGTAAGTTGGTGTTTAATAAATGACTGCTGTAGGTAGCTTGGAAATGACCTTGGGCAAGAGAAAGTGAGTTTTTTCATAGCATGGCTAGGAGTATTGAATGGATGTGATTATGCTTTAAGGAGTCTAAAAATATTAATTATCTGAACAGTTGATGATGGAAGTGGTATTTCCGCCAGATTTTACCTTGATGTATAAAAGCCATTTATCTTTGTTGTTCTGCTGTCTGGATGGTTATTCTTAATTATCTTTCCTCTGAGATACCACAAAATATACACTTCAGCCGAGAGACATCATGTGATAGAGGAAAGAAAGAACAGTGGGCCAGAAGGCATGAAACCGGGTTCTATTTTGTGTTTATTCTTGACTGCTTTGGGTAAGGAGGTGGCCTAGCTGAAATTCAGTGTTCTTGTCTATCACAGATGACTGGCATACTTTCTTAGGTTCCTCCTGGCAATCCTAGTCTGTGGTTTATATCATCTGAATGAATATTGTAGTAATGATTAAATTCTTAGGTACTTTAGTAACTGCATCACCACATCTTTCTTCCTTTTCTCTATTTCTACCAAAAAAACAAACAAGTTAACTTGGCTACAAAGTGGTTTACTCTAAATAGTTTGAAATATTTTTTAGATGGCTTAAGAAGCACTTATTTGTGTGGCATGGTTGGTGAACAAGAACTTTAGAATTTAATGTCAGATCTTGCTGCCAGAGAAGGAGGTGGAGTGGGAATAGAATGGTGATGAATCAGAAGCCTCTGGTCTTTTGAAATCAGAAAAATGATACTTTAATGGAGTCATCCACACAAAAATGTTTTAGGTTTGATATCTTGAAAGAAGAACACATTGTGGAGTTGGCTTTAGGTAGCAAGTAACCAGAGAAAATGTCAGAAGACAAAATAAATAAATAATATTTAGCAGAATCTAGTTGTAAACAGACTAATAACTCAAAGAAAGACATGAGAAACTTGACTAAATAAGAAGAAATTCCTAAGTTTCGGAAGAGCAAGTCTAGACCTTAAAGGAAGCTTTCATTTCCAGAGTACTGATTAAGCATTTCCGACGTGCATTTGAGGCACTGTTGTAGGCACAGTATATGTATTAAATCACAACAATCCTATGAAATAGGTACTATGACTATACCCATTTATCAGACAAAGAAACTGAGGCACTATAGAACTATACAAAGTCACATTGCTAATAAAAAGGGCACATAAGATTTGAATTCAGGCAGTCCAGCAGAATCTGAATCTTACTTAACACTAAAACCCTCTTATTAAAATTTGCACATTTGAGTTGGAGGTTTTCCTCGGGGGAAGGAAGAGGATGGCATGTTTTGCTTTGTTTTTGTTTTTGTTTTTTAAAGTAGAATTTCCAAAATTTGGGGGCCTGGCCAAAATTATTTATCTTCCTAAATCTTCAAAATGTATGGGAATTATTTTTTCCATACCCCATATGTTCAGTCATATAGAAATATCAGCTCTGAGGATAGTATGTGCAAATATAAAAAAAGTTGTGCATCATGATATCCTTGTAATATATGGCCCATCTTTCTTCACATTCATAAACCCTTCAATGTATAGGAGAATTGTATGTGAATGATTTTTTGCTATTAAAATAAATGAAAAAATATAAATGAGCATTGAACCCCTATTTTACATGGAGCATTGTAAACTGAGAAAGTTGTCAGAATTGTCAGTTCCATTTTTCTTTTTCAATTTTCAAGACGTTTAAATCTTAATTTTTATCACACAACCAGAAAAAGTATATAAAACATACAGCACAGCTTTGATGAATATTTGTAAGTGAACATTCGTGCACCTTTCATTCTAGTCAAGAAAAGAGCATTCCCAACATGCTAGGAGCTCCCTTCTTCTTTAGCACCCAAATCATAACCCATACCTTTCCCCAAAAGGGCCACTATCTTTATGTCAGTGTTATTTCTAACTCTTCTTAAAATCATCAAATATTCATCAAACCACAGAAGCCCCTCAAAGAAACAAACTATTCATGACACTTATTAAAGAACAGTGAGTCAGACTTTATTCAAGGAAGGCTACTCAGGACGGTGGAGATAGGTGTAGGGACCACTACACTGTGGTTTTGCAATGGGGAAGATAGATTAGGCTCAACTCCTTGTACAACAAGAAAAAATGGGAGTTTATAGACAAGGAGTAGGGGTGAGTGTCAGTGGATTGAAAATTCCTACAGGGAAACACCAGGGTGAGGGGGATTTCTGGGCAAACGGACTTGACAGGATTCTTGCTAAAGGCAGGCCAGGGTGATCAGACTGGACAACGGTGGAGAATAAGGAAACTGACCAGATATCAAGGGTGATCAGATATCAAGGATGGCCAAGCTGACATAACAGGATTCTTGCTACAGTTGGAGAATGCAGAGACAACATGGAAGTCCAAAAGTCAAGGCCTACCTGAGAAGAGAGCTCAGAAAAGGCTGAGTAGAGTTTGGTCAAGGAGAAAATTTTTATCAAGGCTAAAATATGTTTTACCCCATACCAGCAATCCACTGAATTGCTAATTTATTAATCATAAAATTATAGTGTGTGATGCTAATTTCATAAGTGAAATTCATTTTTAAAAGTTATCAATGTTTCAGAAAAAAGATTTGCTGATAGTTCCTCAATAATCATTTCTCTTCACTGAGGAAGAATATCCTGTACTTTATGTAACAAGAGATAGGCTAGTACATATTAAACACAATTTCCATAGAGTCAGTTTGGTGAAATACATTCCACCATTGACAGCTGTTAACTGTTGTATTCATAAGTCACAATGAACTTTTGAAATAATTTTCTCAATCTTTGCAATAGAATTATGTAAATATTGTTATTGCCACTTTTTATAGGTGATAAAAGAGCTAATATCTTTATGAGTCCTTTTATGGATGCGATGTGGAAATGAGGGTGCAAAGAGGCCGGGTGATGTGCCCAGAAACACACAGCCAGGAAGTAGCACTGTCAAGACTCAAAACGAGGTCTCTGCTTTCAACCCTTTCCACTTGGTCATCCTGCTTCTTTTAAAATAAAATGTTTAACAGCAATCTTTTAACTTTTCAAAGAAATAAATAGTTTACTAGGTGCTTTTTAATTAATATGAAAGACTTCATAGCTGCCTTGTCAGGTAGGCGGATTGGGAGATTTTAGCCTCATTTGGTGAAAACAAAAAAATCCTGAGGTTCAAAGATGACAAGTGATCAAATTAAGTAACATGACTTGTAGGTGGTGCAGTGTGGTTTGAAATGTTTTTTATGTGGATTCCACAGTGGGGTTGGAGAAGAAAAAAAAGAGGGCCCACTGAAGTATCACCTCGTTTTCTCCTTCTGCTGCAGGATTTTTGCTTCTTAGTTCAGCTAGGTCTGGGTTCTTGTCTCATGACCAGGAAGAATTAGGCAAGTTAATGTCAAAGAGTGAGTGGGGTAGAATTTATTAAACACAAGGAAAGCTCTCAGCAAAAAGAGGGGAAGTGGGGGGTGGTTCCCTTACCTGAAGACAGGAACGTTCCTCTAATATGGCTGGGCCTGGGGATTTTTATGGGCTCAGAATAGGGAGTGTGTGCTGATTGGCTTGTAAGTATGCAAAAAAGGTCAAAGTGAAGATACCACACAAAGGTGCGCATGACAGTGTACAAAGCCAATTAGGAAAGGGTAGTTATATGTAAAACAGGTGAAGGATGGGGATCAATCACAGGAAAGTGTGTCAAATGGGAAGAGGAGTTCTCAATTTGGTCCAAGAATTTACCCAGGACAGTTTCCAGCTTGAAGGTTGGGTTTCAATGAGGACTCACCCCTAACTGCTTAGGCACTTCCTATCACTTTCTTCCCCTTTGACCACCACCGTTGCCACATATACTGTCCTTAAACACCAAGGAAGACCCGGGGAGGGGTTGTGACTGAGGTTTGGGGAAGTGACCCCTACTGTGAAAAGGCTTACATTAGGAAGAGGGAAAAAGATGAAAGAGAAATTTAAGGATGGAAAGGAATAGAAAAGTTGGTCTTGAATTTTTAAGGGAGAGACTTATTTATTAGAGAGGTTAATATTAGGGCACAGGGACTACTGAAGTATTTTTGAAATATCTTAAAAAGCAATGGTGACTGAAGAGAAGGAAACATCAAGAAAATGAATTATTACATTGCTTTCAAGGTCAGTTAGATAAAAACATAGTTTCATTTCTTCTAAGCATTTTTTTCTCTAACCCCAGTATTCCTAATTTGGGGGTATTGAGAGATAATATTTGCCTCTATTTCATCTACCAATAATATATGAAGACTAGAAGGGTCTATGCCTCATCTGGTTTTCAAACACCTTTCTTGATTCTCCTGCCTGTTATGCCTCAAGGAGGCATATACAATTCTTTTCACAGACATTTGACACCTATCTTAATAAAATAACAAGCACATGCCTTGTAGCACTTCAAGAAGAAAAGGAAGGTAGAACTAAAACCGAACCATTATGGGGTATTGCATCTCTATCAAGGTAAGGAGACTTCATCAAAGAACTGAAATGGATCCAGGGGGACCAAATTTTATTTATAGTAGTTTATAGTACTAAAAAGTTAGAACTGATAGCTAATTTTAAAGTCATTTCCTAACCACAAACCTTAAAGTGATGATGGTATCAGTGCATTGCATTCCTATTTGAAATATTTACTTACACGTGAAGATGACAATTAGAAAAGCAAAGCCAAGCAGGATTTTCATAGCCCAGTCTTTGTCTCAGAAGGACTCTGTGCCTTTTTTTTTTTACATCCATTCAAACTATTTTGAGATTTTGTATGCCTAGACTCAATCATAAAATTGAATTCAGATATAACCTTTTGCAGTATGTGGAGCTAATGAAATCACCCCAAAGGTCATTTACTTAAGCAATAAGCACTTCAAATTGATCATGATCAGTTAAACTATCAACTCCAAGTAATGATTTTTTTTTGTCTCTTTTTCTTTTTTCTTTTGGTACTTACTCAAGTACCAGAATTAGAAGATCAGTTTGTCCCTAGTGTTTAATATCCAATTTTCTACCAATCACGACACAAGGCATGCTCTGTTAGATTCATGATACTCTTAACGTGGGTTTTATTTTACAAGTCAAGGTACAATCACCAATTTTGTTGACATATTACTACAAGCTATGTAAAGCCTTAGATAAAAAGCAAAAAGGAGATAAATCTGTGTATCTCACATCTGATAATCACACATTGTAGGAAAATTTGAAAAATGTAAGGATATGAATGTAGACATATGCATGACAATAAAGGACACTTTCAAATTCAATATTTTTAGCTCAGTTTTCAAAATCAATTTTTATTTCCTATGTCTCTAGTAACATTGGGTAAGTCAGACTGTGTATAATAATATTACATATCATTTCAATTCAGTCAAATAATAATATGTCAGTAAACTTGGTGAACCAAATTTATATACTCTTATCATTGGTTATATATTCCAATTTCTTTAAAAATTTCTAGGAATCATGGGACAGAAGTTTAGCATTATAATTAAAAGTTTGGTTTTTGATAACTCTATATGAATATTATAAATATTACATGAATATGTATCACCATGTCATCTTTATTTTTTATTTGAAAGATAAATTTTGGGCTAGATCATAGCATATGGCCCCTTCTGTAGAATTTGAGCAGAGAGAATAAAGAGTGAACATTCAAATTATCAGTGGTGTTACCTAGTCAGCAACCATGGTAAAGCAGCTGATAGTTGCTGAGTTAAAAAGAATTACTGAAATAAAGTTTGGGGACTTTGGATTAATTAACTTTTTCCTGCTATGAGCTGCATTCAAGTGCATCAAATAGCATCTCTTTTACTAGGAACAGAGATCAAAAGAGGAAACTAACATTAAATAGATAATGGTGCCTCCCATAGAACCTTAAAGTAACTGTCTACTTCTCAGATTCAAAATACATGATTTATAGAATCATCTACTGTTCTTTCACCAATAATTAATTTTATTTATAAAAAACCCTTTTTTAAAATTTTCTATTCTGATGTGGTTTGGCTGTGTCTCCACCAAATCTCATCTTGCATTGTAGTTCCCATAATCCCCACCTGTCATGGGAGGAAACCGATGGGAGGTTATGGGGGCGGTTACCTCCATGCTGTTCTCGTGATAGTAAGTAAGTTCTCGTGATAGTAAGTTCTCATGATATGTGATGGTTTTATAAGGGTTTTTTTCCCCCTTTTGCTCGGCACTTCTCCTTCCTCTGCCATGTGAAGAAGAATGTGTTTGCTTCCCCTTCCACCATAATTGTAAGTTTCCTGAGGCCTCCCCAGCCATGCTGAATTGTGAGTCAAATAAACCTCTTTCCTTTATAAATTACGCAGTCTTGGGTGTGTCTTTATTAGCAGTGTGAGAACGGACTATCTAAGGTTTTCATTTTGGCTGAATATTTGTATAACTAATATAATGATGTTGGCTGGGTGCAGTGGCTCATGCCTGTAATCCCAGCACTTTGGGAGGCTGAGGCTAGTGAATCACCTGAGGTCAGGAGTTTGAGAACAGCCTGGCTAACATGGCAAAACCCCATCTCTACTAAAAATACAAAAATTAGCCAGGTGTGGTGGTGCACACCAGTAGTCTCAGCTATTCGGGAGGCTGAGGCAGGAGAATCACTTGAACCTGGGAGACGGAGGTTGCGGTGAGCAGAGATCATGCCACTGCACTGGGCAACAGAGCAAGACTTCATCTCAAAAAAAAAACGATGATATTGTTTTAGTTATTTTTTTTGCATCATTTAGATAATTTGTTTTACGTCCCACATGTAATACATAAGCAAATCCTGTTGGTTTTGCCTTCAGAGTGTGTCCTAATCTAACCATTTATCATCACTTTATCTCTGCCACCATGTCCCAAGTCATCACACCTCTGACCTGGATCACAGCAAGTGCTCCTAACAGGTCTCCTTATTTCTACCCTGGTTCCTGATAGTATGCTTTTCACAAAACAATACATCTTTCAACATTTAAACTAGATTGTGGCACTCTGCTGCTCAAAAGCCTCCAATGACTTCCACATCACACTTAGAACAAAATGCTAAGTCCCCCATCATGGCCTATGGGGATTTGCCTGATCTTGCTCCAGGTTTCCTCTCCACCCTTGTTTCCCACCACTCTTCTGTGTTCCACCCAGCTGGCCCCCTTCAACTACTGAACACAAGAAAGCTCTTCTCGGAGTCACCTCCACCTGGAAGGTTCGCCCCTCAAGTACACATGGTTTGTGCTTTTACTCTACCTTGATTCCCTCTCGAATATCAGCTTCTCAGAAAAGCCCTGCCTTACCCTCCTATCTCAAATGGGTCTGCCTTCTATTATTCTGCCCTTTCACTCTAGATTAGTTTTTTCATAGTACGTATTGCTATTTAAAATAATATTATTGGTTAATTGGTTAATTGGTTGATTGGTTAATTGTCTGGCTGCCCCAATATGTCTGACTGCCCCAGAATGTGAGATCCTGTAAGTCAAGAACTTTTCTTTCTCCCTTCTTATTTTTTAAACTAGTCTATACCTGGGAAGTAGAACTAGTGCCTAGAATATACAGGCACTTGATGAAAAAATATGTTGGATTATTTGAGGAATGAATTTTCTTTTTAATAGGATGTGACATAAATACCTCCATTTTTTTCCCCCAGGGATCCCAGGACCTTACTCCTTTCTATTATAATGATAGAAATGCCACCATTATAATACTAGCATTTACTAATGTTTGTATCTGTTTTCAGGAATGTGTTTTATCTCTTTATCTAATTGGTGTTTTGAAACCAGCATCCTACTGCTTTAACCATTGTAGTTTTATGGTACATTTTATAACTGACAGTGTAAGTTCCCTCCCCAATACTCTTTCCAAATTCTTATTTATTCTTGCTGATTCTTCTTAGTTTTGCCAGGTGATCATGAGAACAACCAATTCAAAACAGTTATGTTTTAACTGGAATTGTGTAGAGCTATAAATTAGTTTGGAAATGTTTTTGCATTTTTTTTTTACAATGATGAATCTTTCGACTCAAGAGAAATATGTCTCTCCGTTTATTCAAGTCCTGTTTTGCAGCTCAATAAAACTTTGTGGTTGGCCAGTCGCAGTGGCTCATGTCTGTAATCCCAGCACTTTGGGAGGCCAAGGCAGATGGATCACCTGAGGTCAGGAGTTCGAGACCAGCATGGCCAACACGGTGAAACCCTGTCTCTCCTAAAAATACAAAAATTAGCCGGGCATGGTGGCATGCGCCTGTAATCCCAGCTACTTGGGAGGCTGAGGCAGGAGAATTGCTTGAACCCAGGAGGTGGAGGTTGCAGTGAGCTGAGATCGCACCACTGCACTCCAGCCTGGGCAACATAGTGAGACCCTGTCTAAAAAACAACAACAGCAACAAAAAAAAACCCCACAAAAAAAAAAAACTTTGTTGTTTTCTTCATTTCCATGTATTTCTTATTACAGTTATTCTTAGGTTTTTTATATTTCACATATTACATATAAGTTATTTCCAACTGAGATTGAGCTTTAAGTGATATTTTCCCAATGAGTCCCACCTGATTTCTCTTTGTGCTTTGCAACTGAAGATCTGGATGCATGTTAGATTAATTATTTTCAAATGGGAATTACCTTTTTTTAAAAAAAAAAACTCCTTGTTTTGCTGTTTATGGGCTTAATAAAGATAAAATAGTGTATTCTAAAATGTTCACATCATGTCATTTGCCCCATTCCTCTTACTCCCTATGACCTTTATCAAAATAACTGAGAACTTGTTGTTTGTATTTATACAAAAACTGCTTAGCAGTCGAACATTTTATTAATCATTTGCGCAGAAAAATACATCGAAAATCAGTTTAACACTGTTCAAAAAATTACAAGTCATTTAAAATCAATTTTTGGGGAAAAAAGGAACTTGTTTCTTTTTCAAATATGCAGATAAAAAGAATGTTCTGTATTGTGTCTAGCAAGCAAACAACTCCTTTTAAAAAAGTGTAGTATAAGCGCTGAAAGGTTAAACTGAAAGAAAATCACTAGGCCATGAATTATAGAAAAGTATAATAGATACAAAAATAATTCAAAACTATGTATTTACCCCATTCTTTATTATCTGTACATTTTATAGGCTTAGTTTATATAAATGGCAAAACCGGCTGAGAACAGTGGCTCATGCCTGTAATCCCAGCACTTTGGGAGGCTTAGATGTAAGGATCGCTTCAGCCCAGGAGTTTGAGACTAACCTGGCCAACATAGCAACACTCAATCTCTATGAAATTTTGCTTTAAAGTTAGCTGGTTGTGGCCGGGTGTGGTGGCTTACGCCTGTAATCCCAGCACTTTGGGAGGCTGAGGCGGGAAGATCACGAGGTCAGCAGTTCGAGACCACCCTGGCCAACATGGTGAAACCCCATCTCTACTAAAAATACAAAAATTAGCAGGGCGTGGTTTCACATGCCTGTAATCCCAGCTACTCAGGAGGCTGAGGTAGGAGAATAGCTTGAACATGGGAGGCGGAGGTTGCGGTGAGCCAAGGTCCCGCCACGGCACTACAGCCTGGGACAAAGCGAGACTCCGTCTCAAAATGAATAAATAAATAAATAAATAATAAATAAAGTTAGCTGGTTGCCGTGGGGTGTGCTTGTAATCCCAGCTACTTGGGAGGCTGAGGTGGGAGGATCACTTGAGCCCAGGAGTTTGGGGCTGCGGTGAGCCATGATCATGCCATTGTACTCCTGCCTGGGCAACAGAGTGAGACCCTGTGTCTAAAATAAATAAATAAGTAAATGGCAAAACTATGTCACACGAGTCAGAAATTACATCCAACACTTGGGCCTTACAAATTTCTTTTCCCGTTTATCTGTGAAATTTCTGAACATAACAAATGTTCTTTTTATTTCATGTCATTGCTGTTGCTTTTCATGTTCAAGTACTACAATATTCTGAACACTGGTACCAGACACTCATATCAGATACTGCCCTGGAGAAGGTCAAGGGCTCTGAAATATAAATTATCCTCATTAATCACTGTAAATAGAGAGTTTCAGGATGAAATTATTTAGAATATGTTATAATATGAATAACCAAAGATGACCGACCACTTGCATATTGTGGTTTGTAAAAACTGCCCGTGACACCTTCTTAGTGGAGATTCTGTTCCCCAAATAAGGATTGTCTTTGAATAAAGTGATGTCATATTAGCTGGTGTGGAATTCAATAATCCTGTGATGTTTCTTGAGAGAAGAGGGTCAGTTGGAACTTCTGAAACCCGTATTTTTGGTTGCTGTTCCACATCACAAAAATAAAACCCATCTCTTCCTTTATGTGTCATGTATACCCTGCTTTTCTTGATGATGTGAATGATTAATACAAACTGTCACATTGATAGCTGATTTTAGAAGGCTCATTTAAAAATATCTTAATTTCTGGGGTGGGATGCTGGGGGTGGAGTGGGGGCAGGGAGCAGCACAGCCTCAGCGAATGCGTAAGAGCGATGTGCAGAGTCAACGACACTTATCTTTGAGAACTTGCAGGTAGGGGGCTTTAAATTAAATATTAACATCTTAAAAATGAGGTCTGGGCTGGTTGTCACTGCACAGAGGAGACCTAAATTGGGCTCTAGTGCTGAGGTCCCTGGCTCCACTGCACTGAGACAGGGTGCAAAGTAATCTGCCTGTGGAGGGGGGTGGGGGTTGCAACTTCATTTTCCTCTGACATATTTTGTTGGCTGATTAATAGGCTGACACTAATTTAGGTCTCAGAAGACTAGGATGTTCTGTAACAGGATAGAGAAGGAAGCGGGGGAGGAGAAAAGGGGGAATAACAGAATGTGGGATGTCTTGGAATTTGGGCCAAGGGAAACCCAGGGCATATTTTAAAGACCTTACCCGCTAGCAAATTAAGAATGAAAAAGCAAGTGCCTTAAACAATTAATTTTGCTAATCATGCAATCTAAATTGTCACACTTAAGTATCTCAGTGTTGACCTGTTTAGACAATATGCCTTAATCCACAGGGGAGTAGTTTCAGTAGATCATGTTTAAGTTAGCTAATTAATATCAAAAGCAATGTGGAATTGACTAACAGGTAATTTAATCAAAAGATAATTAAAACTATTGAAAGTTATAAATTATTATTTAATTAATACTAGTTAATATTATAATTTTCAAAGTTTGAATTATGCTGATTAAAGGGTTCTCTCATAAATACCACTGAAAATTAATTACAAATTAATATAATCTGCTGAAACATCCTCTTAATGGACTTCCAGCTATCCTTGACTTTTGCAATAAATAAACATTAGACCCCATACTGCATCCCATCTTCCTGAATATGTTAGGCATTCTGAAAATATTGAGGCCTTCAACTCCCTGGGTTTCTAAAGGAATGCACACATACATTAGCACCTTTAATAGCAGTGAGGTTGATGCTTTTGCTGGGGTGGAGGCTGAAGGGCAGTGGAGGTGGGCAAACACTGAGGGAGGAGCTCCACTAGCCAGTGCCTTTTTGGCTCCTCAGCGTGGCCTCGTTACCTGTTTTAGAGAAGCTTCCAGAAGATAGTTGGGTGGGACATTAGAGGAGACAGTGGAATGTTGCTCTTGGCCCTTTGCTTCTTCCTGCACTTTGCTATAATCCCTGTCTGTGGGTGAATTCATTAGGAATCATGTGCAAGGATTCAGGTGAGTATGTTTGGGGAGCCTGAGAAAATCAGACCTTGTGAAGGAAACCTAACAGCCTATGATAGGACTGTGTTATATTATATATATTTGCAGAGAATATAGAGAAATAAAGGAGAAGTCAGGGGTAGGGCTGTAGGGAATAGATGTTTTCTCCTCTCTCATTTACCATAGAAAACCAAGCTAACAACACATCCAGAGGAAATATTCTTTGTATTATATTAGGGAATAGGCAATATTTCCATACTAAAGCAGGCAAATACCCTCTAGAGCCTTAGAACACTGTAGAGATAACCCTCTAATGTTGCTTCTCCCAGTATTTAATTTTTGACTGTAAAGGGACCTAGAAAGAAGAAATGAAAGCCAGAAAGCTGAGCCAAAGGGAACTCTCTTTGGTCACTGAGGATTTGTGCTATTAACCTTTCCTAATAAACCGAACATGTTGAGCCTCCTCCTCCTCCTGCCCCCAGTGTATAGCATCTAGCACTTTTGGAGTTGCCCTGTAAATATAAAATGACCTTGCTGCCTATACTTATGAAGCAGTTAGATGCTGAATGGGATGTCATATAACCTAATACTCCATATAGAAGCTTCTGCTGAAATGTATATGCAGTAAAGACAGATTTACAACTGCCTTGAGTTTCCCTTTGAATTTCCAAGATTTATCTGAGCTTAAGGTCTCAACATTAGTTTCATGCTGCCAGAGCATTTTTCAGAATTCACGCTAGGACAAGATCTTGGGACTAGTGCTGAATTTCCTTTGATGAACATATGCTTTTGGTCTCCCATTTTCTCCAGAGGCTTTGACTGAAATTGAGGGTTATGGTCTTCATTTTGTTTTAGTCATTTACTGTGGGCCACTATCAAAAATGCTTTTTCTTAATTGGAGCATTTTGGGAAAACTGATGAAGGAAAAATCTTGTCCCTTAAAAATTGAATCACAGCTGTAGTAGTAGATAAGACTGACATATTCAGTTCTTAGAAAGAGACAATCAGTGTTGAATGCATCAGGTGAGTTCATTTCTGGAGCTTGGCTTTAATAGCTTATAAAGAAGATTAAGTTCTTGTCTGATAGATCAATAGTGGAATGAAACTGAGCTTCCCTCCTTCCCCTCGTAAGTGTGGATTCCCTATCTGCCTGGAGGCACAGAAAAGGCAAACATTTGTGCCTTGCTTTTCTTCAACGTGTTATTAACAGCAGCTATTATAATAGGGACAATACTTATAAGTTACCTAGATTGATTTATTATATATTAAACATTTGAGAAAGTTTATTAATTCATCTAACAAATAAGTCTATTTCTTTATGTTGCTGTGAATAATTCTGGCCTAGATAAGGATAAAAGTGATGACATTGAAAACACAGAGAAACTTCATGGATTTAAATCTTGAGATTCCAAATCTGCTCTTTATTCTAATCTGTGTAGCAAAAATTAGTTTATGAGTGTATAAAATTTTGGTTTTATATGTTTGTGTTATATTTTAATGTGGAATAGTTTTTATTAAATTAAATAATTTATTTTGTTATGTTAATATAAAATGCATATACATAATTTATGTATTTACTCTTTAATTCATTTAATTTAATTCAATTTACATAATTTATACGCTTCTATTCAGGTTTTTTCGTTATTTTCTTTCTCTTTTTCTTTAGCCTCATGGAATAAATCATGGCTGTTGAAATGAAACTGTGAAGCATGATGATTAGATAGATAATTATTAAAAGTTTTCCATAATGATTAACTTGCATTTATTTGTAAAATATTTTTTAAATGCACTATCTCTAATTGCTTTTATAAACTGGGTAGGCCTTTTTTACTTCTTAAGCTACTCCCTACCATTTACATGTAACTAAATTCCCCTCTGATTTCCATGTGCTCCAAGAATAAAGACCAAAGGCTTTCCCAGCCCCATATGGCTTTGTGTAATCCAAACCTTACTTATTACTTCAGCCTCCAGTTACACCACTCCCTGACTCACTGCCTTTTGTTTTCCTGCTATGTAGCCATTGAGACATTTTCCCCCCTTCTGCGGTGAACTCTTTCTCTCTGTAATCCTTCCCCCTTTTACCTGGTCACCTCTTACTTGACCTTAGTCAGCAGTTCATTCTTCACTTCCCCTGGGAAGCCTTTGATTCCTCAAAGGCACATAATGCTCTTCGATGGTCTCACATGACATCTTGAACCACAGTTTGTAGAATGCCTTTCTTGGTTTAATTAGTTGATCAATGTCTATGAGGACAAGGGCTAAGTCTATTTTTTGCTCATCTCTGCAATACAATAATAAGCAGGTAATAATAGTGTTCCTGGCACCTAGTAGATACTCAAAAAATATTTATTTAATAATGAATTAGTGTCAACTATGGTACCGCCTTGAACTGTCCTTTTGCTTTAATCAGGCCTTCTCCCCGCTTTTAAAGAACAAGAACTGCAGAATGCAAGGAGAACATTTCATAAAATGTATACACCAACTAACATTGCCTCTGATGGCTGAGAAAAGGAATGAATCTATTCCTCCTTAAAGGAAAAAGAATCACATGATTTAATAAAGACTACTACTGAAGATTAATATGTAAGTTCCTTCTTTTAGAGAAAATTGGGAAGGTTTATGTGTGTGGAGGGGATAAGAGAGTGGCGATATAGTGACAAAAATGTTTGTGTTTGCATACCCACAGTAGAGAACCAGGAGAAGGAATGATAGTATTGTAAGAGTAAATACAGTGTTTTCCTCTGTGGCTTTACTGAAGCAAAGGTCTATTACCAACATCAAGGTGAGATTAAAATACTTTTGTACAGCATCAGAAATAATTGTTTTTAGGGAGAATAATAGGCCATGGAGAGTAAAAGGGTGTTTCAGAGAAGCATATCTCTTCACACCTAAAAACATTATTTTGTATACAAAGGGAACAGCAGAAAGGAATTTATGAAATGAACAGATACAACATACATAATTGGGCAATATTGCAACCACAGATTATTCTGAGGTTAAAAACGGTATGTTAAGAATACAAGAAGTTTTTCAAGTAAGAGAAATTGTTCTTTTTCTGCCTTCTTCATCTCTTTTCACTTTTTCTTCTTCACTTCTTTACATCTCTCATTCACTTTTTCTTCTTCTTGAATTTCAAAACAAAATGCGAATACAGTACTTTCTAGGCATAGTGTTTCTTAACTTTCAGAAGTTGTGATGAGACCAAGTGGACCAAGGTGAACATTCAGTGCCTGCTTTGTCTCCAGCTCTGTCCTTGCTTTTTTGTTTTTAAATGTCCAGGGCAGCCTTCTTGACCATATTTATAAAATAGCAATAATGGCCAGGGCATGGTGGCTCACGCTTGTAATCCCAGCACTTTGGGAGGCCGAGGCAGGCGGATCACCTGCGGTCGGGAATTCGACACCAGCCTGACCAACATGGAGAAACCCTGTGTCTACTAAAAATACAAAAAATTTGCCGGGCGTGGTGGCACATGCCTATAATCCCAGCTACTCCGGAGGCTGAGGCAGGAGAATCTCTTGAACCTGGGAGGCGGAGGTTGTGGTGAGCCGAGATCACACCATTGCACTCCAGCCTGGGCAAGAAGAGTGAAACTCCGTCTCAAAAATAAATAAATACATAAAAATAAAATAGCAATAAATGTTTCTACCCTGACAGTTTTTAAAACAGAAATACTTTAAACTTTCAAAAATATTATTTACAATAGAAGTTATTATAGATATCGTTTAAAATTACATTCAACTTATTATTACATCCATTAACATTACTATTACATATTAGCCGAAGTTGAAAGCACAGAGAGGTGTGTTTTATTTTACAACGAAGGCCTTTGTATGCTGCAATAACAGCAAGCATGTAATTTTTAATTAAACAGTCTTACTGATTTTTTAATGGTAGCGTATGTATGGTAATATGAGAGGGAAATCTTTGGAATTTAGCCCTTTTCATAGTCTCAGTGGCTTGATAGCTACAGTAGTGTTTGCATTTACTTTGGAACTTTGTCTTATCAAATAGTTTTTTAGATGAAAGCCATTAGTCTGATCTGGCACCGCATAAAGTTTATATTACTAATGTCTTTTAAAAATCATTTGAAATATATAAATTTCTAACTTTGGCTGGGTGCAGTGGCTCATGCCTGTAATCCCAGCACTTTGGAAGGCCGAGGCAGGTGGATCACTTAAGGTAAGGAGTTCAAGACCAGCCTGGCCAACATGGTAAAACACTGTCTCTACTAAAATTACAAAAATTAGCCAGGTGTGGTGGCGCTGTGATCCCAGCTACTTAGGTGGCTGAGGCACGAGAATTGCTTGAACCTGGGAGGTGGAGGTTGCAGTGAGCTGAGATTGTGCCACTGCACTCCAGCCTGGGTGACAGAGCTAGACCCTGTGTCAAAAAAAATCATAATAAAAATAAAAAATCTCACTTAAAAGGCTCAAATAAAACATTGTCTCTGTAGGGAGATACATTTGCCTTCTCCTTTAGAAAATATGTACAGAAAAGGAATATGAGGAAGAGTATTTGGCAATTTTGTAGTTGCTTTTATTTCTGTTTCACTTGAGCAGTTTATTGTCATGTTTTAATGAACATGAATTAAAATATGAAGAGTGATTATGGATCTATTTTAGGGTTAGTATTTTGTGATCACAGACTTATGTTTTCTTTGCTCCAAAAGCTTTATTTGATAAAGATATAAACTGACTCCTTTGACAACTGGTAAAGTATTCTGCATGAATGTTTCTCAACCTTATTTGAGCCAATAATCTCTTTTCATTATAAACATTTTATGACTCCACTTACTATCCTGAGATTAAATTCATATTTAACATAACTTGCTACACACATAAATATTTTAAAAACTTAATGTAGTTCACCAAATTGTTATGAAAGATAAGAAAAGGGAACGTGATTTATAATAAAATAATCCGTATCTCAGGATGTAAACGCATGGTGGGACTGGATCGGAAGATGGAACAAAGTTGGCAGGGCTTGCCTGTGTATGATTGCTATGACTGTGACCATTGCTGGTAGAGCTGTGATGTATTGGCTACCAAGTGAAGCGAATTACCAAATGACTAATAATTCTTGGTACATTTATAAAAAACAGGATATAATCTTCCCTTAGTTACATGGTAGTTGTAGTTCCAGAAAATTCTGTTTATGTTAAACTTTTGGCAAAATGCATTTTTTTTTTTACTTTTAAAAAATGCTTTGTGTTTATATGTAAAATGGGTTATTTTGCATAATAATAATTAATGGATTTTTCCACTATAGGAATGTTTTTCAAGATAACAGAAAATTATTCAGGATATAGGTCAGTTTTTGTTGTATATGGGATTGATTTCCTTATTCTAAGACACCTAGCATCCCTGGCCTCTGCCTGCTAAATGCCAAAAAGACCCCCTCCATCATTGTAACAACCAAAAAGGTTCCCACATTTTCCAAAAAGACCCCTGGTGTTTTCCATTGAGAACCACATAATTACCAATGAATACTGCTGTATCCTAGATAAAGGAGATAGTGGCTCCTACTCCAAGCTAAATATTATTAAATCTTTCATATTTAGGTTCAATTACAATAAGTAAATAGGCTAAAATCATGTAAATATACAATATGGTTTTTATCCAAAGATTAATTTTCAACTTGAAGGTACCTGAAATTACAACAGATCCTCTAATGAGCATGCAACCATTTCTAGATTAGAATTTTTAGAAGAAAAATGATTTTGGGATTTTGGGAATATTGGCCATAAAAATCCCCCAAAATTTTGCTAAAAAATGATCATGACCTCAACCAAAAGGCGTGCCTTAACAGTGAACTGAGGTCAAAAGGGGAGTGAGACAAAATGTGCATAGCATATGCGTTAGGGAAAAACCAGTTGTAGTGTGGTGTGAGTTAGGTTCCCTGGGATACAAACTCGGAGATAGCGTTTTGTGTGCAGGATGTTTATAAGGGACCCCTGGGGATCAACACCTGTGCAATCAAGACTGGACAGAAGGAGAAGTCAAGCTGTGATACAGTCTTAATATCCACTTCCAATGACCTCATGGGAGCTCCAAAACTAGGATAGCCTCTCAGAGTTGGACCAGGGTGTCCAGATATTTATAGTTTCAAAGTGGTCAGTCGTTGTATACAGGCTGATCCAAGAAGGAGTATGAATTTGAGCAAGTCCCCTCTTTGGAACTGTGTTGATCCCTGAAAGCCCTGACAGCGGAAGCCTGTCTGCTGACAGCACGCCCAGCAGAGAGGACAACAGGTCTTTTATTGAAGGGAGACCTGCATGGCACATCACAGTATTTACCACATAGATCTGGGCATCTGTTCAACTGGAATCCAAAAATTCAGGTTGGCAAGGATACCTGTGGGATCTGCTCTTTGGATGGGAAGCTGTGGCAACAAGAACCTCTGGCATAGGTCGTATTAATGGCAATATTTGCAATTATCATTATTCCAGACAGATCTAGCTATCCTGAAAAAGATAATGTGAGTATAGAAGAAGAGTCCAGGCACCAGGAGCATAATAGCAGTCAGAGAACCAAGTCCAGGACCCCAGGCAGATTAGCTAGAGTTCAGGCAGGGTGTCAGCGCCAGTGGGGAAGAAAGAAACCAAGGAGCTGGAATACCGTCTGTAAGTTGAGACAGAAGGATGGCCATATGGCCTGGAAAAAGATGACAGGTTTGAGGAAATAGTTTGCATGTCAGAGGGAACACTGGAGGGACCCTGGCCAGAGGGAGAGATATATCCAAACACCCCATGTCTGAGTCAGGATAGGCTCAAAGGTTGGCCAGCACTGGACATCTTCAAAGATTTTTATTACTGTTGATTGCGTCAGGTGAAATCAACGACAGCTAAGAAAAAGGAGAAACACATTACAATGTGACAAGTATAAACAGTGGAAAATCACTGTGGTTTGAAGAAACAAGTTTTGGTTGAAGTAATAGTCCTAGCAAACTTCCTGCCTGGACTGTTTTTAGAGGTTTTGGAAAAGCCAAGTAGCTGTCATCTCAAACTAAAGAAATCTGAGGTCTGTGTCTCCTAAAGAGAGGTGACTGTGGAACAGTAACACAGAATATCAGATTTCAATCTTCATGTTTCTCCTTTTGATGGGCACACAATCCAAATTCGAGATTTTAAGGTCCTGCACAATTTCATTTCACCCACGTGTCCTTCCTTATTCCCCGGCCCCTTTCATGAGACGTGCTCCCTTCCTCCTCCAGTGCCTTACTGCAGCTTCTCCAGCTTCCGCAGCTCTTTACTCCAATCCCAGCCATCTGGGCTCACTACAGATCACACCTTCCCTGTGGAGATGACAAAATCTGCTCTACTGTAATGATGCTGGCAAAGCTTAATTGTTCTTCACTTATTTCATGACTGTTTGTTTTATCTTCCCAGCTAAATAAATTGCAGTTCTTTTGAAAGAAAGGATCAGCTGGGTATGGTGGGTCATGCCTATAATCCCAGCACTTTGGGAGGGCAGAGCAGGCAGGTAACTTGAGCCCAGGAGTTTGAGACCAGCCTGGGTGGCATGGTGAAACCCCATCTCTACAAAAAATACAAAAATTAGCCAGACATGGTGGCGTGTACAAGTAGTTTCAGCTACTTGGAGGCTGAGGTGGGAGGATCAGTTGAGCCTGGGAGGCAGAGGCTGCAGTGAGCCGAGATGTGCAACTGCACTCCAACGTGGGTGACAGAGTGAAATCCTGTGTCAAAAAAAAAAAAAAAAAAAATCATGTCAAAAGTTACCTTTATATCTTTCACAGTGCTCAGAAAAGAGCTGGCCACCAGGTGGCTGCTAGGTAAACAGAAATTGATTGATTGACTCAGCTTGAGTATGTGTATTCAAATTCACATTTCCTGAATTAGCAGACATGGTCTTGTTTTTAAAATTGACTTTATAAGATCTCATGTTTTCTTATATCTGATGGTAATGAAAATGTCTCACCTCAAACTTGTGAAAATATGAATTCCTATGAGGATAATTTTTTTCTTCCTCTTTTAGTGAGTATGTTTCATACTGTAGTCAAAGTTTTAGATCTCTCTGAGAATTAACTTCTGTTTTATTACAGTGTGGCAATGCCATCTATTCATTGCCCTGAGAGATGCCTACCCTGTCATCTCTCCTGTGATCAGGACCCAAACTGTACTAAGTAGTAGCTATAGGGCAACATCAATTATTCTAGGGAATGTGTTTCTATGGTAGAATCTGAAGTTCAGGATTAAGAGGACATCTTTCACTTGTAACATCTTGTTCCGTCTGTGTTATTTAATTAGAGATAACTTCATACAATTAAGAGCTACTACTCTTGGATCAGATGTTGTTTTTTAAAGCTCAGTCCCATAAACCCCTATAGTCCACAAATATCATTTCCTTTTTGTGATACCTCTACAATATGAAGATTATATTTAACTCTCCTGGTTAATTCATTAATCTTATGCTTTATTCTTGACTTCATTCAAGGAGGGTAGGCATCGTGATAGGTATAGAGACCACTGTAATGGGGTCTTGCAGTGGAGGAGAGACACTGAACTCAACTCCAAATATAACATGGACAAGTGGGGATTTATAGACAAGGAGCGGGGTGAGCAGGGTGAGCAGGGTGGGGATCAGTGGATGGAAAATTACTAAGCGGAGACATTAGGGGTGAGAGATTCTTATGAGAGCAGCTCAGCAGAATTGTTGCTGAAGGCAGTCCAGGGTGATAAGATATCCAGGGTGGTTAGACACCAAGGGTAAGGAGGTTTCCCTACACTGACTTAGCAGGATTCTTGCTCAAACTGGATTGTACAAGGACAGAGAAGAAAGACCAAGGTCAAGCCTAGATGAGTATATATCTCAGAGGAGCCTGATTAAAGTTAGGTTAAGGAGGGGGTCTTTGTCACATGTTATTCTTTACATTTTACATGAGTTACTAATCATGATTGTGTTATACTTATGTGTTTGTACATATGTAATGTTACATGTATGTATACATATAATATCTATTATGTCAATGCAATTTTTAAACAATGCTTATTATTTATTAGGCAAATATTTATGAAATGCCTGTGATGTGTCACTTATATAGGTACTAGAAATACAGAAGAGGGGCCAGACAAGGTGGCTCATGCCTGTAATCCCAGCACGTTGGGAGCCTGAGGCGGGAGGATTGCTTGAGCCTAGGAGTTCAAGACCAGCCTGGGAAATATGGCAAAACCCTATCTCTGCAAAAAATATAAAAATTTTCTGGGCGTGGTGACACATCCCTGTAGGCCCAGCTACTCAGGAGGCTGAAGTAGGAGGATCACTTGAGTCTGGAAGGTCAAGGCTGCAGTAAGCTGAGATCAAACCACTGCACTCCAGACTGGTGACAGAACAAGACCCTGTCTCAATTAAAACAACAACAACAACAAAAACCCAGAATAGAAGAAAATAGACAAAAATTCTTGCCTTATATTGTAACGGAGGATACAGACAATAACAGGTTTGAGAAGGGAAGACAGATAAGGAATAAGATAAACAAGTAAAATAAAGCTGAATAGGGAGATATAAAATGCCAAGAGGTTTTGTTTGTTTTTAAAGTTTAGTTTTGCTTTGCTGAAATTTTAGATAGGCAGGTTAGGGAATAAGAGGGTGACCTTTGTGCAAAGCTCAGAGAGAAGAGAAAGATGGAGCCACATGGATATCTGGGCAAAAAGCGTTCCAGGAAGAGGGAGAGGTGAGTGCAAAGACCCTGAGGCAGAGGGCCAAACATGCTCATGGAATACCAAGGAGGGGAGTGTGGATGAGGGCGAAAGATGGGGTGGGGGGAGATTAGTTAGAGATGAGGTTAGATCAGTAATGGGGAGCCCGATCCTGGGGGAATCCATTCTTGAAAGCTGTCATCAGGACTTTTAGTGAGATGTAAGCCACTACAAGGTTTACAGCACTGTGATGAAACAGTTATTATGACTATACCCATTCTACACAGTATTGTACAAATTTTATAGGGAGACTGCATGGAGCTCTTAATATTTAAAAAAAGGGAAAAAAATTAAAACACCTTGAAAAACACTCTCATACTAGAGTCACTGATAATATAATCCTGTTGTATTTTTCTAGGGAGAGATGCCCTAATACTTATTCATGAGTAACAGAAAGAGAGTTCCTTTATAATCTTAAGAAAACAAGACCATTTCATTTGGTAGATTTTTAATTGGGGAACTCTTAAAATTCCAGTAATGGAACCATGAGCAAGGGTAGTGGTAAAAGTATTGGATTTGGAGTTATCTATATTTTTGCCTTCTTACTCCATTTTTACTAGCTTTCATTGATGGAAAGCTCACTAAGTGCCAGGCATTGTGCTAAAACCTTTAAGTGCATTACCTAATGTAATTCTGACAACATCCTGTCCATTAGGTACTATTATTTGAAAAGCATAGATAGATAGATGAAGGAACTGTGGATTATAAAATTTAAATAACTTTCTTAAAGTCTTACTGCTGATAAGGGGAGGAACCTTTATTTAAGCGTACAAGATGTACAGTGGCTTCTGATATCAAATCTCACATTCTACCTTCTAAAAAGCAGTTTAAAAAAACCAATCCATAATCACTGTGGCCAGGGGAGGTTTTGAAAAAATAAACAGCGGAAACCTTTCCATGTGTCCCATTCTGGACTTCTTACACCCAGATGGGACCAGGGGTCTCTTTGCTTCAGGACTTTTATTGCCGAGTGCTTAGATTTTTGCTTTGTACTTGCTTAGAGTGACACTATAAATATTAAAAGACAGGGTTTTCTTTTTGTTTTTCTCTTCCTCTGTTTTCCTCTTCCTCTGTTTTCCTCTCTCTTTTCTCCTCCTCAGATAAGAGAATATCTACATATTGTCTTTCCCCCTTCTGTCATTAGTGGTAATGGCCCCTATGTACTCTTTCATGACTTTCCCACATTCATATATAAACGTATATATTTCTTTTGCTTTAGAAAAATGGAATCATGTTATATAGACTTCTCTGCATGTTGTCACTTGACATTGGGAAAAGTCCCTTGAAATCAGCTGATATTCAACCATTTCCTTATTGAAGCCGTTTTCTTTGTTTCCAATTCTTTGTGTTTCTGTGAAAATATTTGAACATACATTATTACCTATTGATGGTTTTGTCTTTGAGATTGATTCATAGGAATAGCATTGCTATGACTAGGTTATATATAGTTTAATTAATTAGTTATAATTAATTTTTAAAATTTAGATGGGGTCTCGCTTTGATGCCTAGGCTGGAGTGCAGTGGCATGATTATAGCTCATTGCTGCCTTGAATTCCTGGGCTCAAGGTATCCTCCAGCCTTGTTAAATGTTAAATCCCGCAAAGTGCTGGGATTACAGACGTGAGCCAGCATACCTAATTTATATAGTTTTAATTTTATAGGTATTTCTGGACTACTTTCAAAAACTTCTGTAACAATTTACATTTGTAGCAGCTAGTTGTTGAAATATAGCCATTTACCTGAGTCTTCACCAGAAGTAGATGTTACTTCTCCTTTTAATTATTTCTAATTTGATAGCATAAAATATCTCATGGTATTATGATTTGCACTTTTCTGTCTGGTAGAGAGGCTTAACATCTTTTTATAATTTTATTGGCCATTAGGACTAGTTTGTAATATGTGTATGCAAATGCTTTGTACGTCTGTTGGGTAGTATGTTGTCTTATTTTAAACACTGAGATGAAATTCACATAACATAAAACTAACCATTTAAAAGTGAACAGTTCAGTGGTTTTTAGTCCATCCATAATGTTGTGTGACCACACCTACATCTAGTTCCAAAAATTTTTTTTCACCCAAAAAGGAAATACTCTACCTATTAACAGTTATTCCTCATTCCTCTTCCCCAAAACCACTGGCAACCACCACTCTGCTTTCTGTTGCTGGAGATTTACCTATTCCGGGTATTTCATATAAATGATGACCTTTTGTATCTGTTCTTTCACTTAGCAAAATATTTTCAAGGTTGATGAATGTGGTTGGTATATCTTGTTTGTTTTTAATCAATTTGAAAAGCTATTTGTAGATCTAGATTTTAAAACTTTTTGTATCATCTGGATTGTAAAATTAATATAGTATTTGTCAATGGATTTTGTTTATAGAATTATTTGTCATATAAAAGAGTGTAATATTTATACATTCAGATATTTCTATCTTTAATCTCTGGGTTGAACATGCAGTCTGCTAAAGTTTCTCTGAATGTTTTTATGGATTTAGGTTCATATTTAAATTTTTAAACAAATTGGAACTTTGGTACATGAGATTTCTTTTGTCTCAGAAGGATAGCCACTAGTTTCATTGTTATTTTTAAATAAATTATCCTTTCTTCACTCAGTTGAAATTGTACCTTTCTATATATTGAATTCCTGCTATTGCCTTTTTCTGGTTTCTCTAGTTCATTCCACTGATCTCTGTGACTATTCTTATGCCGATACCATACTGTTTTGATTCAGTGGTTTTGTATTGTTCATATTTTTCTTTCCTTGTTAAATGCTTTCTAAGTTTATATTAGTATAATTAAATTTTTTATTAGAGGCAAAAAAAGTTACTGTTTTGAAAAATTTTGGCACTTAGAAGTAATAATTATGAACTCATCTGAAATAAGTGGCTATATAATATACTCATGTTTCTGTTGCTAAATCTGTAAATTTTAATCCTGGATATCAAGAAAAGATTGCTGGTTGCCATTTGACTGGACTTCTGAGAAAAATTACAGAGATAAAACCCTTCCTATATAAATCCTTCTGTAAATCATGAGTGTTTCATACTCGGAACTGGCATCACTGCATCAATCTGTGAGCGTGTTTAAATGCAAAGTGCAGAGTGGTGCACAAGCTTTCCTTGGTGATGCTGTGTGTAATCTGTTTGCTAGCTGCCCCTTGCAGGGCCTGTCACTATGCCTGGCTTCTTGCCCCCTGATTACTAAAGACCATTGAACTCTTATTCATGAAGCGTTTTCAGGCAGCCATTGTATACTCATTACTGGGTGAGATCAAGAAAAGAAGTCCTTACTTGTTCTAGCTTTGAAAAACAAAGACAATTTTTCCTTCACAAAAAGAAGACACAAACTCTACCCTTGAGAAAAATCACAGCACAGTTGGGGAAATATAAATATTTATAATTATATCTAAATACATCTTCAAATCAACATTTATATACACACATTGCAGTAGTAACTTACATTTGTAGAGCACAGCTCTTTATAGTTTAGAAAGTGTTTTCATCAAAATTGTTTTAAGAGGATGTTCCTACAACATTTTGAACGATGTCTAGGAGCTATTTGTGTCCCTAATTTAATGATGCTCAGAATAAGACTTTTAGGGT
Organism: Pongo abelii; assembly: GCF_028885655.2. Taxonomy (NCBI): domain Eukaryota; kingdom Metazoa; phylum Chordata; class Mammalia; order Primates; family Hominidae; genus Pongo; species Pongo abelii. Next base: position 73,883,946 of record NC_071997.2, on the reverse strand, counting down.
AAGCAAGGCCGAGAACCTTTCAGAAAAGATGGTTTCATTCCTGCATTTCTTTAACCAGGTTTATTTTTTTATTTTTATTTTTTTTTTGAGATGGAGTCTCGCTCTGTGTCCCAGGCTGGAGTGCAGTGGTGCCATCTCGGCTCACTGCAAGCTCGGCCTCCCGGGTTCACGCCATTCTCCTGCCTCAGCTTCCCGAGTAAATGGGACTACAGGCACCCACCACCACGCCCAGCTAATTTTTTGTATTTTTAGTAAAGATGGGGTTTCACCCTGTTAGCCAGGATGGTCTCGATCTCCTGACCTAGTGATCCGCCCTCCTCAGCCTCCCAAAGTGTTGGGATTACAGGCATGAGCCAATGTGCCTGGCTAACCAGGTTTATTTTTTAATGGAGCCATCCTTGGCTCTCAACACCTAACTTATGGAGCATCTTTGTTTTTTCCCCAGGAGTGAGACTATACAATAGTTTGGTGGACATTTAAACTGTATATAGTATAAATTTTTCTTGGGGCTGGAGATCCGGGAGAGAACAAGACTGACATGGTCCCTGCCCTCATGCAGAGAGTGTGTGTGTGTGTGTGTGTGTGTGTGTGTGTGTGTGTGTGTGTGTTTAGGAGGGATGTGCATGCAGGGCACGGGAGGCAAGGATAATAGATATGTAAACAAATAATTAGCATTGTGATAATTATACAGCAGGCTGGTATATGGTACACATAATTATTGAGCTGACCTTGATAGATATCAAAGTGAACTTTTCTGAGGAAGTGACCATTAAGCTGAGTATGCAACTGCTTAGGGGAAGCGGGAAAGCCTTAAGGGAGGGAGCAGAATTGCACATTGAAGGATCTGGAAAAAGGTGGGAAGCACTGGAATAACAAAGTTCTCCGGAAACAAAGCTAGGGAGTGGGTTGGGGGCCAGATTGTGCAGGCTTGTGGGTCAAGGAGAGGATAATGGAAATTATCCTTAGGAGCCGTTAGAAGTTTAGGAGTGACATGGTTCTATTAGAGTGCCATGGCTGGTTCAGAGTAAGACATAAGAAGAGAGGCCAATTAGAGTCCTGTTGACGGAATTGAGGTGATAAATGTGGGTAACTTGGACTGGAATATTGGTAGTAGAAAGGGAAAGAAATGAACAGATTTGAGAAGCATTTAGGTTATAGAATTCACAGATCTTAGCAATTGATTCAGTGTGGGGAGATGTCGAGTATATCTCCCAAGCTTTTGACTTGGGCTTGAAGAAAAGACTATTTATAATAATTGGGGCTGGGTGCAGTGACTCACATCCGTAATCTCGGCACTTTGGGAGGCCAAAGCTGGTGGATCGCTTGAGCTCAGGAGTTCGAGACCAGCTGGGCAACATGGTGAAACCCCATGTCTACAAAAAAATACAAAAATTAGGCGTGGTGGCTTGTGCCTGTAGTCCCAGCTACTTGGGAGGCTGAGGCAGGAGTATCACCTGAACCCAGGAGGCGGAAGTTTGCAGTGAGCTGAGATGCACCACTGCATTCCAGCTTGGGTGACAGAGGGAGACCCTATGTCAAAACATAAAATAAAATAACAATTGGTTCAAAAGATTTTGAAAATTGTTTCAGTTCTTTCTGCATTGGTGCAAGAAGCAAAAAAGAAAAAAAAATAGGAATGTGCTTATGTAGACATTAAAGCCATAATGACACACCAAATGTTTGCTTTAACTAAAGAGGGCTATGGTTGTACAGAGCTGACACAAATATGATACACTATTGATAATAAAACTGAGGTCTTGCCCTCTATAAAAGTTAAACTAATTATTTACACTTGCATATTCACTCACATTATTTATTATTTTCTATTTAAAATCATTATTTTTATTGCAAAACAGACATAATTTTATTCTCAGCCTGCAAACCTTACTATAACTTATCTATATGTGCTAAGCACAGAGTCATTTTTGTCCCTTTAATAAGTATAGTAATTCACATTGGCTAATGGTATAACTATGATAATTACATAACGTAGTTGTACTCTTAACCACTGCCTTATTACAACAATTTTAAATCTTGTTATTTTTTCCTAGTGGAGCAGAGCATATGATTATCCAATTTTTTTTACTACATAAAAAAACACACAACTTTTGCTTGCTTTTTTTTTTATTTTTTGCCTCAATCCAGTCAGCAAAATTTTACATGTAGTTTGGAGATTGTACTTGCTATTGGGTGAAATTATATATACCCTGTGCTTTTTTCCTGGTCCTGGATTAATTTGGGTTTTCTTCTTAGATCTTTTACTTCCAGGATAGTGTGTACAGTTTTTCATGGCAAATCAGAAACTTAGCACATATTACTGAACAATTCACTCATCTTTTCAACTACCTTATGGTAGATAGTTGTGGAGAGGAGGGTTTGGTGTTAGTGATTAAAATTATGAATAGAGGAGCTGGGTACAGTGGCTCACACCCTATAATTCCAGCAATTTGGGATGCTGAAGTGGCGGGATCTTTTAAGGCCAGAAATTGGAGACCAGCCTGGATAACATCGTGAGATCCTCTCATAGGTGGGAATTGAACAATGAGAACACTTGAACACAGGGCAGGGAACATCACACACAAGGGCCTGTTGTGGGGTGGGGGTAGGAGGGAGGGATAGCATTAGGAGAAACACCTAATGTAAATGACAAGTTAATGGGTGCAGCAAACCAACACAGCACATGTGTACATATGTAACAAACCTGCACGTTGTGCACATGTACCCTAGAACTTAAAGTATAATAAAAAAAAGAAAAGAAAAAAACAGTTTTAACTATTATTTGGGTGTGGTGGCGCATGCCTGTAGTGCCAGCTACATGGGAGGCTGGGGTGGGAGAATCACTTGAACCCAGGAGTTTGAGGCTGCAGTGAGTTATGATTATGCCATTGCACTCCAGCCTGAGTGGCAGAGCAAGACCCTGTGTCTAAAATAATAAGAAGAATGAATACAAATATAGTGAACTCTTATCTGGAGTGATTGAAAAAAGTGCAAACCAAATATTCATCTGTGTGTATTCCATATATAATTTATAGATGATTACTTTTCCAATAACTATAGCCAGATTAATTTCCTCTAAAAATTAAATCAAATGTATTGTATTTTGGCCTTTGAGGAGTCAGAAAATGCCTCAGGATTTTCCAGAACCTGACTCCAGCATGTTTCGGGGGAGATCTAGCTGTTATTCCAGACTTCTTTATGCTTCCTTTATAAAGTTGCAAAAGTTCTGAGTAATAGAATGTTTTGAGTATTCAGAAAAGATAGCTTTTCTCAATATGTCAGATCTTCATTATATATATCTAAGATATGCTAAACTTCTCAAGTTTTTTAATAAAAGCATATTATAAAGGCATAAAATGAAGTTTTAAGGCTAGTGAGGCCAGGTCTAGGAGGTGCAGTGGATAGTTAAAATAATTAAAATGCAAAGTTTAAAATTGTTATTTTATTTAAAAGCCTAATGACTTAAATCCTTACTCACCATAACCATTAATTAAGTGGATTTGTTTTTCAGCACTGGCCTTGTTCACCTTAGTACTGAAGTCCATTCAACTTCAACTCAGTCTTATTAGTCTTCATGCTGCCCCAGAAGATCACTGATGATCAGCATGATCAGAAGACCTTTCAAGGTTGCAAATTATGAAAAAAAGTATTAGATTATGTTCAATATACTATATCTGAATTAACCAGAAAACTTAATAATAAAATACCGTGTGTATTTCTAATTTTGACAGCATTATTTAATTTGGAGAATTTGGTCAAAGAAACATAAGAGCAAAATGCATTTGTTTCAATAATTTATGAAATTCAGAAGGTTGTGATGCTTTTTTTCCTTTTTAATTATCCAGAGGCAAATTATATTCTTCTTCTCTTTGACTCTTGAAACTCGACCTAACATGGGTATTACAAGAAACAATAGCAAATGTGCTTGCTGCATTATTCTCTTGGTGCTAGTTACATCAATCTCTGTGACTTCTTAATGACTTATTTTTAATCCTGCAAGATTTTACATAGGTCAAAGAATTGCATCCATTTTCTTTATTTTATTTGTCTCCCTGAAATTGCTTAATGAAGATCCACACAACTACTATTCACAGCAAGAAATGTGGCCATATGTGGGAAACATCTTTGGAAACTGTAAAGGCCTCACAGATATGTAATAAGGGGAACAATGATGATAGTGTGTGTTTTGAACAAGGCTGATGGCAGAATATTCCCTAAGCATTGACAGGGAGCACGGGAGGCAACTTTCCTGGAGGAGACTTTATAGTACTTAGCTTCTGCATTAATTTGAATGTGCTCATCTGCTGTACTGAGATCTTGTACACTGTTCAGCCCATTTCACTCTCCAATGACAGGTGTGGTGCATCTTGTTGAACTTAGCAAACATCTCAAATTTCAGACCAACAGGTAGCCTTTGTCTCTGAGACATCCTTTCTATGTGTTGATTTCATTTGTTTCACCTCCTTTTACAAGGCTTGTCTCCAGGCTCATTCTTTCAGAAAGCCTCTTTTTTTTCACTATTCTGACATGAAGAGCCAATGCCTTTGTTGCTCTTAATATTTGAACTCTTATTTTGACAACAGATTAATTATCAGTGTTGTGACATCTCTTCTTTTGCTTTCTGGAGTCCTTACTCACGCCCATATATATTCAGGTAAATTTCATGTGTGTTTGCTTTATGTTTCTTTTCATATTGTAAAACTCTTGAGATGTAAAGCCCTAACCTTATATCTCTTTGGATGCCTCACAATGCCCAGAATCTAAGAAAATTTATGTTTAGTTCAGTTTTCGTTGATTTAATTTTTATCACCAAAGATATATTCAAACAATTTTTTGTGCCTAGAAAACATATTAGATTTTTTAAACAAAAGAAGTTTACTTTTCATAGAAAGGATGGTGGGTGATATGGACAAAGGAAAGATACAAAAGGTGTTTTTGCTGCAGTTCTATGGTCATTTTTCATTAGATTGAAGATACTTAACATGGTTGTGCTTCATAGGGTCCTTAAACTCCCTGAAATTGTATGATTAATATAATTTGTAGAGAATTATAATATGTAGAGAAAGAGCCCATGGTTTTTATCAGATTTTCAAAGGTTGTAAGTGACTCAAAGATAATTGAGGGTCTGAGTTAGAAGGCACCACAACTAAAATACTCTGTAACAAAGCTGGTGTCAAGGGCTTTTTGTTTGGATGGTGATAGTATTACCATAGTAATACCATATTACTACCATAGAGGAATGTTCTTTGTTGATCTGACTTCATCATACAACATTAATACATACATGAAAATCCAAGTTTTTGCAAGTATAAATTTGGTGATATTATTCACTTAAGGAAATAGTTAAGTAAAATTTTAGCTAATGAGCTCCTAGACATTTAACATTAACTTATGTGTTGTATTTCAAAAATACACGTCCTTTGCTCTGGACAAAAAGCACACGAGGAATTCTATAATTTGCAACAGAATAAATTAGCCCAAAAATGTGCTGCATCCGCCTGTGGGACAGACATTATTTTAAAATGTTGTCTCACAGGAGTGAAGGCATTTCTTGATTTCATGTGTGTGTATTTGTTTTGTTTTGTTTTTAATTCTGTATGAGACTTTACAGCAGACTTAATATTGGATTCACAATTAGTGACTGAATAAAGATCTCTGTGTGGATTGATTTAGCTCTGTGCATGTATTCATTATGTGGGTGATCTTCTAATACCTCAGCCTCCAAGTTTCTTGACCCGTGCTCACAACCCAGATAAGTGGTTCTCAGTGTAGACCTCAGACTGACAGACACAGCATCACAGAGGACTTATTAGAAATGCAAATTTGGGGGCTCAGCCCTAAATCTGGAATCTGAAACTCTGTAGTGTGAAGCTCAGCAATGCAATCCCTTTAGCAAGCTTTCTGGGTGACTCTGAAAGCTGTTATGCTACAACTTGCTAATAACAACAACTCTACCCCTTACTGTCATCTCAATTTCAAGCTAACTGCTCTCTGACCACCATTAATCCTGCCAGCTCCCTACTTCCTTCTAGTATCTCAACTTTCCCATAAGAGGTCCATGAATCATTTTTACTTTTTTTTTTTTTTTTTCTGTAATCATCTCCTTTGTGTCCTCATTACTCCTATTAGATCCCATGGTCCATGATTGTAATCATTAAGTTCCATGTTCTCTCTCTCTCTCTTCGTTTTACCTAGACAAATTTCCAGCTTGTTTACATCATCTCTCCACTGCTGCAGGCTCATCTGAGTATTTCTAGAGAAAAACTCACAACCATGCCAGTAATCCACTTTAACACTAACCCCAACTGAACCTTAGTACTACTGGAAATCCCAGTATATTACCTTAGTCTAGTCCCTCTCATATTCCTTTAGCAGAGTATTTTCACATTCTGCCTCCCCTACTGTTTTTGTGGACAAACTGTCCATGTCTTTCCAAAGGCCAACCTCTAGCTCCTACAGTGGATTCCATTTCCTCTCCCCTATTCAAGGAGATTTTTTCCAGTAATTATTTTTTCTCTCTCCTGCACTAGCACTTGTTCCTTCTCTACCTGGCCACTCCCATCAGCAAAATAAATATGCTGTCATATCATCTATTTTAAAAAATTCTCTTACCTGCAAATGCCCTGCTTCCTACTATACTGCTTGTTTGTTTTTATAAGAAAACTCTTTTTTAAAAGTTGTCTCTAGTTATTTTCTTCTAATATTCTCACTTGCAACTACCCCAGCCAGGTGTTCATTTCCACTGTTTCATCAAAACAATTTTTGTCATTGTCACCAAAGAACTCCTAAATCTAATGGCTAATTCTTGTCAATGTCCCCAATGAGTTTCTGAATCCAATGGCTAATTCTTGTCACTGTCACCAGTGTGTTTCTAGATTTAATGGCTAAATCTCATTCTTCTTCTGGCATGGCCCATGTACAATATCTGACATAATTAATCAGCTCCCTCCTTCCTGAAATACTTTTTTGCACTTGGCCTTCAGGGCACATCTCTTTCCTTGATTATTCGTCTCTCAGTAGCCATTTGCTGCTTCATCCTCATCCTCCTGACATTCTAATATGGAACTATTTCCAGGTTCAGTCCTTAGCCTTCATCACTTCATTATCTGTAATCACTCCCTAGGTGACACCATCTAGTGTCTTTCATTAGTTTATATACCATTTAAAAGCTGGTAACTCTAAAACCCATGTCCCCATCCTATACTACTCCTCCGAACTCAAAATCTATATATCTGTTTACTTGATATTCCCACTTGAGTGCCTAATAAGTCCCATTAATTCATCATGTTCCAAACTGAATTCAGATTTTTCCACCCTGCCCACCAAACCTGCATCTTCCACACATTAGTTAAAGGCATCTCCATTCTTGCATTTGCTTAGGTCAAACACAGTGCAGTAATCTTAACTCACTCCACTCTGTTTTCTCTCTCAGCCTACACCCAATCCGTAGTAAGACCTGGCAGCACTATCTCCAGTTTACATCCCAAATATGACTGCTTCTTACCGCCTTACTTCTACCTATCTGGTCTATGCCACCCTTATTTTTTTACCTGGATTGTTGTAAGAGCTTTCTAATTTGTCTCCCTGCCTTTGCTCTTTTCTCTATCCTCTTAGATGCTATTCTTAACCTAGCAAACAGGATGATCTCATTAAAAAGGAAATTGCATCATTTTACTTCTATACTCAAAGCCGTCCCAAAACTTTCAGTCTTATTGGAGTAAAATCAAACTCCTTTTTGTGGCCACGTGACCCACCATAGGACCCTCCATGATCTTGCCGCTTCCACCTCACTGACCTCACCCTCTTCCACTCTTTCCTCTTGCCCAACCTGCTGTAGCTACAATGGTGCTGAGGCTGGCTCTGAGTAACCAAACCCAATCCCACTTCAGAGCTTTAAATGCTGTAATCAGAGAGATCTGCATCATCTTGCTTCCTTGCTTATGTAAGGTTCTTTCTTCCCTGACTACCGAATTTAAAAGAGTAATATCCTACATATAATCACTTTCTCTTTTACACCAGCTTTATTATTCTTGATGTGACTTCTCACCATCTGACATATCATTTAGGACAAACCACATGAAATTGTAGATAATGACTATTTTTGACCGACAAAAACTGCCAGTGCCTAGGGTAGTCAGGGAAGCTAATTCGTATTTCTTGTTTGTTTGTAAGCTCTGTGAGAGAAGAGATTTTTCCTGTTTTGTTCACTCTTATAGCCTCAGCTAAAAGATATAGTGCTTGGTACATAATAAATACTCATAAATATCTATAGAATGAACTAGATGAATGAGTCAGCAATATTTATAAGGTATCTACAATGTGCTATTCGTGTTTCAATCCCTGTATCCACTCTCTTTTCTGTTTTATTTCTCTTTATAAAAATGAGTCACAGGCTGGGTGTGGTGGCTCATGCCTGTAATCACAGCACTTTGGGCGGCCGAGGCAGGTGGATCACCTGAGGTTAGGAGTTTGAGACCAGCTTGGCCAACATAGCGAAACCTCGTCTCTACTAAAAATACAAAAATTAGATAGGCTTGGTGGTGGGAGCTTGTAATCCCAGCTACTTGGGAAGCTGAGGCAGGAGAATTGCTTGAACCCGGGAGGCAGAGGTTGCAGTGAGCCGAGATCACACCATTCCACTCCAGCCTGGGTGACAAGAGCGAAACTCCATCTCAAAAAAAAGAGTCACCACATTTTTCAATGAGTAACTAAATTAATATGCAGTTGGGGTGATTCAAGGGAACACAGTAACTATTTGAAAAAATAATGTAATAGAAATTTATATCTAATACATTATATCTAAGTATATGCATATATCTTTATTTTACTAATTATGCTTTACTGAGACCACTAATAGAATTGTACTGAGACCACTGATAGAGCTTTTTTTTTGTTTTAAATGTCCTGAACACATTTTATCTGAAAGTGTGTGATAGGCATGCTGGCAGGGCAAAAGTAGGATGTCATTAAACTGTTGCTTTAAAGAAGTGACAAAATGATACTTCTTTCCAAATGAAACAGGATAAAATTTGAAAAGAAAGCCTTTGGGATCATGAAAAGTATGAGTATGGGGAACAAAATACCTTCTTTTAATTTTGCAGTAATGAATACGCTTTGAAAACTGAAATTGGCTAGAAAGAACTAGAAATGGTTTAGCAATAGAGTTCAGCCACAAAACTTAAGTCTGAGACTATGGCATGGGACACATTTTCACCAGTCATAATTTTAGCCAAGTATAGAGAGATGTGATTAGGAATACTCAAATACAATCTGGGGGAAAATAAGCAGAAATCACATTTAAAAAAAACATGAAAATTGTGATGTCCTGCAAGACGCTTAAAACTGCAACATTGATTCTCTGAACAAGTTAACTGAGGCAAACTGAGAAGGCAGTATATATCCAGGAGCACAGTACACATTGGGCGGAAGATCTGGGATGAGAGCCCAAAAGTCCCATTTTCCTGTCTCATACTTTTGTATTCAAAATATTGCAATCTGTTACCTAGAAGAAGATTAGTGTGTAGAACTGAATGCTTTAATTTTACCGCAGGAAAAAGTAATGTAGAAAGAGCATAGGCTGCGATGGATATAAAATGTGTCTAAACACAGATATCTTTGGTTAATTAGTAAAATGGCAAAGACACTTATGAAAAACAAGAGAGGCACATAAATCTCTTTCGTAAGTGTTAAATATTTCAATATTCACTCATATGAAAATCTTTTAATGGAGTTCTCACATATTTGTAGAAATAGTTAACATTATATTTGAAGCATCAATTTCTTTACCACTGAGCTAACATAACTTTTTATCATTATATCTTTGAATACTGTATTACTTATCTGATCTAGAACATTTCACATAAAAGAAAGCTAAAGTTAGCAAAAGAACAGTTCATAAAAATATGTGGTATCTGTGAAAACAGATATGATTAAAATAGTATGTGCTGTTTAAATGAATTAGGAGTCATCTTGGAAAGCCCAGTGAAGTCTCCTCATCACACAGAGGCAGTTAGGAAGGTAAATAGGACTCCAGGGTGCATTAAAAAAGGGAGAAAATAATATGGAAATATTAAGTTGATGTGATATCAAATAATGATATACTTTCATCCAGAATACCGAGTCTAATTTCAGTCAGTGCACCTTAAGACATGTCAAGCAGAGAATGAAAATATCAGAGGAATGTGGAAAAAGGAGTAAATTGGGGATGAATTCACAGAAAGATAATTTGTTTCCCCCAAATAAGTTTTAATAAGCAGGAAGTCACTTTTTTTTTTCAAAACATCACAATAAAGGACATTGGGTGATTGATGTTTATAATAAAGTAATTAGCAACTTAATGTATTAGCTGAAGTTTGCAATGATACACTCAAAACTAGTTATCTGGATTGGTCAGAAAAGTGTTGCAGATTTAAAAGAACTGAATGGGAACATCAGTGATGGAAGCAGAACTTCTAGGCTAGTGGTCTTATTCTTTCCCAGATTGTATATTTACCCTGGGCCTCTGGTCCCAATCAACATGTAACATTTATTGTAAGTTTATGTCCATTTATGGTGACACAAAAGTGTAAAATACAGTCTCTCATGCTTTTTTCCTAATTAACAAAACAAATTGCATTATGTGTTTTCTCAGTATAGAAAGAGAACATATATATTACCAGAAAGGAATTCCAGGCTGGAACATGTAGAATATAAAAGACTTTTTCAGTACCAAGGAAACTTTGTGCCTATTACCTAGAAATAATGGCTGAGCTCACTATTGTGAAGCCTGGGGCTTCCTCTAAGAGAAGAAATGAAATAATTTTCTTTTTCTTTTAATATACTTGTCATTTTATAAAATGTTGGATTTATGTAGTTTAACTTGGCATATAAATTTTATCTCATTTATCCTCGTGTGCTTCTTAAAATGATTAACATTATTTTCATTTCAGAAATGAAGAAACAGAGTTTATAGTTGAAAGAATGAAAAGGAACGAGGATTCAATTCTAGGCCTTTCACTATGAGCCTATTTTTCAGGATTCACAATGATACTACTTTTTATAATACAAGTGACAATGAAGAAAAAAACTTGACTCTCATGGAACACTGCATGGAATCTGGGACTTTCTTTATCTTTATTTATTTTTTACATATTCAAATAGGAAAAGAATAGTCCCATAAACCTAGCACTAATTTTAACTTCCTCTTGAAATATGAAGCATATCTCATTACTAGAAATTGGACTTTGTAAATAATCTGAATTAAGCTATTCATTAATATTCTCTCCTTTAATCACTTGTAGTTTTGGTCTTCCAAACATTTAAGTGATTTTCTGCCTTTTCCAGAGACTACTGTTATTCAGGTGCAAACATTTTTTGTTTATTTTTTCCAAAAAAGATTAGTAAAGACCAAGGTTTGGGAAGCTTAGAGGAACCAAGCTTATTTGAAAGTAGAGTTAAGAGAATGGACTCAGAGGATATATTATTTCAATACCAAACAAAGGTATTCACAAAAGAAAGAGAGAGAGAGAAATAGAGCACATGAATAGTAGCATCTAAACATTTAGAGCTTCAAATGGAACATTGTTTCCTCTCTTATGAAATGTCTTTGAAAAGAATTTGGGGCCTTGATTGCATGTTTAGGACATCAGAGTACTAAGCAGGGGTAGGGAAATTCAGGGTCCTATTCTGCCTTTGCTGAATACTGTAGATTTTTTTCTACCCCCCACTGGTAATTATAACGTTTGGAAAGATGAAAAAAAGTGTTTTTTGTTTTTTTTTTTTTCTTTCTTGGAGAATGCTTTTCTTTCAAAGATTCTGAGTTTGGAGAAGATCTTTAAACTAAGGGGTACTAGACATAAGAGTCTTTTTAAGTCCTTCTTATCCCAACATTTGAAAAAGCATTTTATTCATAAAGCTTACACTGTTTTTTCAAAGGAGCCATTTAATTCATTATGGAGTAGTATGAAGCTGTTGAGAGAGATATAGCAGCTTGATTCATTTGAAATCACAGGACAAATAGACTTTAAAAAGCAAATGCATCCATTTTGACACTAATTATGTGTCTTTTGCACATGCGGTATCTCATGTCACAAATTGCTCTCATTTGCTTCTCACTGCAGAATGTCTCTGAAATGAGATGAGTGGAAAATGCCTTAAACAGGTGGATGTGGAACAGGTCGGGGACTTTAAGGACTTCAGTGGAGGAGGGGTGGGTTGGGGAAGGGAAACAAATGAAGATGTCTTAGAAGTCACTGCAATTTATATGGAATCTGTCCAACGCTGACACTGAACGATGTGAGAAGGTGGGTTATATGGCTTTTCAAATATTGTGTATTCTCCTTATAATCGGAACGACAATATAACAGAGCCCACAACACATCAGAAATTGTGCTAGGATTATTTTATTTGTATATGGATCATTGTCTTTGAACCTTAACATAAACCAGTACTTCCGTTCCCATTTTACAGATGAGAGAACTGAGGAGGTGAAGGAATTTATTGAGAAGATCATAAGTAATTCTAGGGGGATTAAAACCAAGGCAATCTGATTCCAGAGCCCTAGAGAGCTTTCCCACCACGTATGTGGGACTTTGTCCTGCATTTTTCTGATTCTCACTCTTCTACTTGGCTACCCAAAATTCTGTAGAAATGCTTTATGAAAAACAGAAAGTTTAGTGAAGTCTATAGAATTAACCTGAGTCTGGCATCTTGCAATCCACTGTTGAATCTATTTAGCACAGGAGGAGAGCTTTATAAATGATGCAAGAGTTTCTTAGAGTTCTTTATAGAACAATTCAGATAGGGCTAAAAACAACCAAGAGAAGAGAAAAGCACACATTCATTTTCCCTGAATATGAACAAAAACAAAAGCAGTTGCTACATGGTGTGAATTGGAGGAATCTTATATTATTGAGCTGGTGCTTGTTGCCTGATAATGGACAAGATTAGCCTCACTTTTCTGTAACTAAGCCTGTAATGGTGTCACAGCCTATTTGATGCCAATTGGTGTTCCTGGGGTCCTTGGTATAAAGCAACCTTTGCAAATGAGTAGTCAAAATGGTTGGAATAAGAAATAAAACCAGAGAGTAAAAAATGAATAGCTAATTCAACACTTAATTTCTTTTAATTTTGAGAGCCTTACATATGTGCTGCTACTATGAATGGGTGGGATGTTGATGATGGGGGAAGAGTTTTTAACTGTAAATTTATTTTCACCTGAGCTGTAGAATTCAAAACTGGCATGCCTTACACGTAATGCAGTTTGACAGTTCATTTGAAATAAATGTGCCGATAACCCTTAAAAGTGGTAATAAAATACTCTTTGCTCTACTGTACAGATGATTAATACCACTAAAGTAATTAAATTCCATTAGGCTGAGGTTCACATACCCAAGGAATTGGTGCCAGGATTTAGCCGTTCTCTAGTGAGGACAAAAGACTAATGCCTTTTAAAGCCATGTTTCACTAGGAAAATCCCAGGGAAGTCTATATTAACTTAGGACATCTGCTTGTTGTGATTGTTTGAGGTATTGATGCATTGGATCATTAGCAGGGTAGCGTGAACTAGTGTTTTCCTGTTGACAAGGATCTCTCACCAGGAGCTGCTAGCTTTCTGCAAGGGGAGAGAGAAAGCAAAGCAGGGCAGCCAAGTTGAGTCCTGTGAATAGCTTTGACTTACAGAATTATTGCTAACTGTATAGTCTCTGATGGTAGGAAACAGCATTTTGCCCCCAGCCATTTTTCCCAAGATCAAAGCCAAAGTAACTCTGTCTCCTGCTGTTTTGTAGCTGTAGATTCTTAAAGACTGGCATTATTGTCGTCGATGAACAGTTTGCCCCCTTTCAGATGGTTGCAGTAATGACCCACGGGGGAGGCAGTGGTTAGGCAGTGCTGACAATGTGACCAGGTGCTGCAGCATAAGCGTTTCATTAAATATTGAAGCAATGGTTTTCAGTTACAGTGGCAAAAAGGGAATTTGGTCTATGTCCAAATATGTGGCTATTTTTTCCCTTCAGCCTTTTCTAATCACATTATTTTTTGCATGACCTTTCTGCAGGTAATTAGCTGCCGTCCTGAAAAGCATTGTGCGTAATATATCTAAGGTGATTCTGCATCCCCCTTTACAGGCTGGTAATCGTTCTTAATGTATGAATGATTTATTTACCATCTTTTGTCTTAAAATTTACAAACCATAAAAAAGCCCTTATGATTATTTTGTTTCCAGCGATACCCACTGAAAGAATCCTGAATTTTCCAGGGAAAGATGGTTTGCAGAAACTGAGAATGGGACTTAAGTGCATTTAGAGTTAGGTTTTATATGTGTACCATGTGAAAAGCTGTTTTGTGGCTTCAACACCCTGTTTCCATTTAAAGAATGTTAAACTTGTCTGTATAATTTGTGTAATTGAATTCACAACAGAAGAACTACAGTCATTTCTTAAAGAATATTAAACTTGTCTGTATAATTTGTGTAATTGAATTCACAACAGAAGAACTACAGTCATTTCTCAAAGAATGTGGTTGCCACTTTATTAGAGGAGCAGCATTACAATAGCAAAGTTTACTAGGCTGGCTGTCCTGTGACAAACTTTTTATTTTTATTTTTTTTGAGGCAGAGTCTCACTCTTGCCCAGGCTGGAGTGCAGTGGCACAATCTCAGCTTACTGCAACCTCCACTTTCCAGGTTCAAGTGATTCTCCTCTCTCAACCTGTGAAGTAGCTGGGATTACAGGCATACATCACCACCACACCTGGCTAATTTTTGTATTTTTAGTAGAGACAGGGTTTCACCATGTTGGCAGGCTGACCTCAAGTGATCCACCCGCCTCGGCCTCCCAAAGGGCTGGGATTAGAGGTGTAAGCCACCACACCCATCAACAAACTTTTATAGGACTTCCTGAAGTTCTCTGATTGCAGAATCATTTAAGAGAAAGTGGGACTTTACATAGGAAAACATTTGTAAATTGTAATAAAATATTGCACACAGAAAACTCATTCAAAACGTCTAGAGGAAAGCCTGGTGACTCTTGGAGGCTATGAGAGGTGAACTAAAACAACAATGTACCATAAAACAAACAAAACAGAAGCTCCGTGTAGGAAAGGCCACAGAATTTAAATAATTTTCTTCCCATTTATCCCTACCTTGAAAATCTTACCTATTGCTTAATAGCTATATTAAATTTCAAATTTTCTGAAGTATCAAACTGAGTTTCTGCAGGTTAGGTGCACTTTGCCAGATTTCCACATTTAAGTCAGGTTCCTCTCTTCCTTTAGCAAAACTCTTTGGCACTTTTCTACCAAATGTAAACATGGTTTTGTATAATATTGTCATTCATCTGAGAGACAAACTAAACTGTTACATGAGGGCATTATGTTTTAGATGTACCCTATTTGCCCATGAGATCACCAACTCTATGTCAAAACCACATTAAAATAAGAATCTACTGTCAAATTTTCCTTCTTTTCTGTTTTGATTGTAGTTAGGAAGAACTGAATTAAAATGTTATTATAACCAGTCTTCAGTCTCTGTCTTTCTATCTTTCTTGTTCTGTCATTATTCCTTTATTCTTCTTCGTCAATTCATAGATGTTAAATGTGTGTACCTGCCAGGAAAAAAAGTACTGAAAAATGACTGTTTACTGACAGGTTTTTATTTTCTGACCAGTATTAGTAAGATAAAACAACTTTTAAAAAGAGCTATAAGAAGAATTTTAACTATTTTAATTTATTGTTATTATTTCCTTTTGATTGTATTGTTCAGAACACTTTAGGAAATGACTACCTTCTTTTCATTGGCAAATTCTTTTTTTTTTTTTGATGTGGAGTCTTGCTTTGTCGCCCAGGCTGGAGTGCAGTGACACGATCTCGGCTCACTGCAAGCTCTGCCTCATCGGTTCACACTATTCTCTTGCCCCAGCCTCCCAAGTAGCTGGGACTATGGGCACCCGCCACCACGCCCGGCTAATTTTTTTGTATTTTTAGTAGAGATGGGGTTTCACTATGTTAGCCAGGATGGTCTCGATCTCCTGACCTCGTGATCCACCCACCTCGGCCTCCCAAAGGGCTGGGATTACAGGCGTGAGCCACCACGCCCGGCTGACAAATTCTTAAAAATATAAAAGTTTATATGTAATAGAAAAAAATTGAGGCTGCTGTAGATGGAGCAAATAAAGAAAAAAAGGAGGAAGACTTGTTTAAAAATGTAAATTAATCAAGCTTGTTTAAACCTATTCATGCTTAGTTGCTAATATTATCACCTAGCTAGTACTTTCATGTTGAAAATTGTTTATACTCCCGAGACTGTTTTAAGTAAGATGACAACCAGGCAAAATTCTAGAGTTGTACGTGAGTACGGAAATAAATACAAAGTGTCTCGTGCCAGTACCATTGCTTCTTGTAGACATAGCCAAAATAGCTCCTAAAAAATGTTCATGAGATTCCTCAAAAGAGCATATTTATCTATTTTCAAGTGCTGGATGGGATAGTTTCTCTGCTTTAAGAGTTTTCACAAGCAATGGTGACATCTTCAAATTTCAGTCTAGTGGGATTGAAATATTTTTGGAGAAGACAGTATGCATTCAAAACCATTCCTTTCTTTTTTTATTATAATGTGAAAATTCTGTTTTGACACAATTTCTTCATTTCTTCATGACAATTTGCACACACAGTTTAAATTATTTCCCATTATTTAATTGTATTCTTTGGGCTTCTCTGAAACACATAAATATTAAGGATAAATTAATGCCAGAGAGTATGTCCAAAATACTGCTGGCAAGAATAATGTGACCAAAGCGAATTATCTTTCATAGAGGAAAGATTGAGATACAGTTAAGTGGAAAAGGGAGGGGATTGTTTCTAGACTAGTAACTGACTGGTCTCTATTCAGAATGAGATTTTGTTATGATAATAATAATTTATGAAAGGTTTTCTTTTTATTGTTAAGCTTTCTTTTCACGATATAAGTGAGATTTTAACTTTCAAATTTTTTTGTAGGACTCCTGATTTTGTGATATGTGGCCTTAAAGATTCTAAAAGTATCTGTATTGGCGCAGATTCCTCTATTTCAGAACATTCTATATGTTGCAAAATAATTTTGTGATATAAATCAATAAACACTTATTAAGTGACTATAGACATATATTGTAGAAAATACTTTGGATAATATATCTGAAGTCTGATTTTGTACTTTTAATTTTTAGAAATGGACTCTTTGGTGGCAGTTTCTTTGAGAGCCATGCAGGCTGTTGTAGAGGTTAAGTTATGACTTACCCTATATTTTGTAGAACACTGACACCCTGTGAAAAACAACATAGTATTCCCAGGTTAAAATGGAAAACTAATACTTTCCCCACTTCACAGACCCTACATTAATTTTATAATGAAAATATTTTTCATTTAAAATTTTTCTCTAAGAGCTGCCCATCTTTGAGAGACACTGACTTTTATTGTTTAGGCTTTTGGGCTATAGTGGCATTGCCAGAGGGAGCCAGAATTTGATCAGCATAAGGACATTGCAAGGCATGGTTTTAAAAATTAATGTACTTGGTTCATTAAAGAGTGGTAATTTGAAAGGATCCAGCAGAATGCAGATAGAAGATGGGGAACTGGGCATTGGAAGTTCAGGTGGTATAGGTAGCTGAGCCACATATGGACACAATGAAGGAAGGTGGATGACAGAAGCAAGAAATGGATCAATAATTGTTGCCGAAAGGAACAATTTTTTTCTCCCAATTTTGGGGAATGAGTTGAAGGAACCACCCAGCAAAAGCAAAAGGAAAGTTCAAAGTTAAAAACAAACCAAGGGCACACAAGCAGCAAAGGGGAGCTGAGAGGAACCTGGGAAAGTCCTCATTTATTTGCAAGTTCTTGGTGATCCTTGACATGATGTGAACTTGACTGCTACAACTTACAGGGAAAAACACACAGTGATGTGCTGGAGCCAGCCAGTATTTGCTCACAAGAAGCAATTGTTAAATTGTCAGTAATTTTGCAAGCCCATTATTAAACACAGCCATTATTAACAATTAAAATTTTACACTTACAATTCAATTCGGTATATATATATATAAATTATAAAGATGGGGTCTTGTTCTGTCACCTAGGCTGTAGTGTAGTGGTGTGATCATAGCTTACTGCAGCCTCAAACTCCTGGGCTCAAGCAATCCTCCCACCTCAGCCTCCCAAAGTTCTGGGATTATAAGCATGAGCCACCATGACCGGCAAATTAACTATATTTAAAATAAATGTAACATATGTGCAAAACTTATCACTTAATTACCTTATAAACCTTTACCCTTCTTTATAGTTTTGAGTTCATTTAAATCTATTCTATATTTACAGTGAAAATGCTATATAGTGATGTGATATTTCCTATCCTCTACATTTAGTATCATCATCTTGGTAACTTGAAGTCAGCCATGATGGGAATATTTACACCATGTTACAATCGGGGCATTTTTCCTCATCTTGAAGCTAAATGTCAAACATATTCTTGTACACATTTAACTACACCTTTGCAAGTATTTGTGATTCTCTTGATCATTCCATTAACAAAGGGACACTCAGCTACACTTAATCTACAGTAGGTCCAATATCTTGTTCATAATGTTTTTAGTAGTAGAGGTAGTAGGATTGAGGGCAGGTTCAGAAGAGCAGGTAAGCAAACATCTTCTTGCTCAAAACTAGTATTCAGTAAAAAGAAATGAGGTGAAGAAAATTTGGCAAACTGTCTTCTAAGACATAGGTTTTCCTGGAATTTTACCCACATGTCAGTATGGAAAGAAATCAAGATTGCATTTTTCCACCTATTAGGGAAATCAACACACACTTACTAAGACAGAAAGGAAAAGATCATTTATAATAAATTTGACCAACTGTGGTTCTTAGGGCAAAAAAACTGTTCTTCTCTGAGTTATTAATACCTAAAAACCAAAGTGGGATTGGAAAAGGCCCAGATATAGGTATATAAGTACAGATAACAGTTAACAGCATGCCAACCATTGCTCAAAAGAAAATGTGAGAAAGACCAGAGTCTATCCCTGGGGTTCACATTGCCTTAACCTGGGTTCTTGGACCTATCTTCACTAAAATATGTTTCAACTTTGATCAATTATGAGTACAAGAGAGCCAGAGGGTTTTTTTTTTTTTTTTTTTTTGGTTTCAGGGTGCACAATTGCAGCTTTGAAATTCTTTTACATTTTCATTCTTCATGCTGATGAGTCAGTGCAGATTTATATTACCATGTTATTATGGATAGTGGAGACTGTGTCTCCTTGAAAGTAATGGCATGTGATTGCTTACTCCATTACTTTCAATGGGACTCAGTCGTTGCCATCCTTAGGGACTCAATCCCATTGAAATTAATAGTCTGAGACTGCCCACATTGTTACCGTGCTTTAAATTGGCTTGAATTTATACTAAGCAGTATGGGCTAGCCACAGAAGTCTCACTTTTAAATGATGTAGAGTTGATCAAGTTTTTTGGCCAGCATTTGGAAAGTTTAACTGCCTTTTGGAGAGTATATTCTTATTATTGAAACCATCCATTTCTGAATATTGAAATGTTTTGACATTTAGCCTCTGAACTATTAGAGAAATTCACAACATTGCAAGAAATTGTTTTTAAACTTTATCCTTTCTTAAATATGCTGTATTCAGGCATTTCGGGAAAAGAGAATTCTTTTGCGTGGACATTAATTAGGTTAATGTTTTTACAATAATAACTAAGGTATATTTTTAGAGCTAAAAAGAAACTCCACAATATCCCATTTTAGATGAGGAAGCTGAAGTTTCAGGTAATTTCACATGGGTCAAGGTCACAAGGCAGGCTAATAGCGAAGCAGAGGCCAGAACGGCTCTGTGCAGGATTATCCAATCCCATTTAAATCTTTAGAATTAGTCTATTTTTATTCTTAGATATACTAATGGGTTATTTCAAGATAAATTGCACATTAGTACTCACACTTAAGTGATAACACATTTTAATTTTTCTCCATAAAACAAACATTTTAAGATCCTGTTAGCATAAAATACCTTTCTGGTAAAAACATTCATGGAGTTTGAAGTGGGGTGGAGGAGAAAGAAGGTATTGCATAGGAGATTGTATAAAATAGTGTTAAAAAACTGCCTCAGGTATATTATCTTATCTTTTATATAACTTTGCCTCTATGTTTATGTCAGAGTTTGGGAATGCAGAACATAGTTTTAAAATCTGTGTTCTGTTATCAAATTGTTGAAATGTCCAGTCTTTTTAGACTACTATAAAAAAGTTTCCATTGTAACCTCTATAAAATCAGCAAAGAGTTATTTTATATTTAGTTGCTTTTACAGCTAAAACTTGGACATTCCTTGATATATGTAGCAAATAGTTGATAAAATCATTAAATATTATTGAGTTTGTACCTCGTCATGAAAGCTAGTCATTTGTGAATTGAAGGCCTTCCTCTTTATTAGCAGTGCCAATAGTGGAAAGTACTGGCCTCTCCTAGATATTCATTGTAACAAAAAATTTCAAAGCCCTGTCAATTATGTAATGAAAATGAGGGAGGTATTAGCTTTGATAATAATAACTTAACCAGAAATTTAATTTGTTATTTTGTTTATTGTCAAAATTATTAATGCAAATATTATTGATATATAGATTTTTACCACATATACTTGTATATAATGCATATCTAACTACTATTTGGATAGACAATTGAATTATACATATATTAGTTATGTTACTATGGGAATCGGATGTAACATGAAGGTGTAAATATGGATGTTCTCTAAAATCTCTTCCATTTCTAGAGTCTATGATTATATGGTTTAAAAAATATGAATTTCAGTCCTAGCAGCTAATTTTCTTTTTGTTGTATAACAAAACTTTATCCTACAACATTTTTTTTAAGTAAACTACTGATATGGTTTGGCTCTATGCCTCTACCCAAATCTCACCTTGAATTATAATAATCCCCGCGTGTCATGGGAGGGACCCGGTGGGAGGTAATTGAATCATGGGAGTGGGTTTTTCCCATGCTGTTCTCTTGATAGTGAATAAGTCTCACGAGATCTAATGGTTTTATAAAGGGCAGTTCCCATGCACATGCTCTCTTACCTGCTGCCAGGTAAGATGTACATTTGCTCCTCCTTCACCCTTCGCCATGATTGTGAGGCCTCCCCAGCCATGTAGAACTGTGAGTCCATTAAACCTCTTTTTCTTTATAAATTACCCAGTCTCGGGTATTTCTTCATAGCAGTATGAAAATAGACTAATACAACTACCGCACCAAAAAACGAAAAAACAACTATACTACGCCGTGCTCTTACAAGTCAGGGTAGTGGCTACTCTTGGAGTGAGTGTGGTGGTGATTGACAGATGAAGAGATGAAGAGAAGGAGGGGAGATTCTTGGTGCTGTTAATGTTCTGTTTCTTGATCTGGGTGCCGATCATATGATTGTGTTTCATTTGTGAAAATTCATCAAGCTGTGCACTTTTCTGCAGTTTTGAAGAAAACTGGATAAAACGTTTTGAAGTGACATGCAAATATAAAGAACATGGTGTATTCATTTGAAAACATCTGACGTTCCAAGAGACTTACCTCCTTTTAAAAGTTCATCTTAGAATTGTTTGTTTGGTTTGTTTTTGGTTTTGTTTTGTAATAGGAGAGGTTGACAAACTATGGCCCCTGGGCCAAATCTGGTCTTTTGCCTATCTTTGTATAATCTATGAGCTAAGAATGGCTTTTTACATGTTTTTTTTTTCGCCCAGGCTGGAGTAAGGTGGTGTCATCTCAGCTCACTGCAACCTCCGCCTTCTGGGTTCAAATGATTCTCCTGCCTCAGTCTCCCGAGTAGCTGGGACTACAGGTGCGTGCCACCATGCCTGGCTAAATTTTTTAGTAGAGACGGGGTTTGGGGTTTCACCATATTAGCCAGGATGATCTCGATCTCCTGACCTCTTGATCTGCCTGCCTGGGCCTCCCAAAGTGCTGGGGTTACAGGCGTAAGCCGCCGCGCCCGGCCATGGCTTTTTACATTTTTAAATAATTGAAACAGAAAAATCAAAAGGAGTCTGTGTGTGGTGGTTCATGCCTGTAATCTCAGCACTTCGGAAGGCCAAGGTGGAAGGATTGTTTGAAGCCAGGTGTTTGAGACCAGCCTGGGCAACATAGCGAGACCCTATCTCTTCAAAGAAAAAAAAAAAATTAGCCAGGCGTGGTGGCACGTGCCTGTAGTCCTTGCTATTGACAAGGCTGAGGCAGGAGGATCCCTTGAGCCAAGGAGCTGGGCTGCAGTGAGCTATGATTGTACCACTGCACTCCAGCCCAGGTGACAGAGGGTGACCCTGTGTACAAACAAACAAAAGAATAGTATTTTGTGACCCATGAAAATGATATGACATTCAAATTTCAGTGTCAAAAAGGAAAGTTTTGGCCGGGCACAGTGGCTCACGCCTGTAATCCCAGCACTTTGGGAGGCCAAGGCGGGCGGATCACCTGAGGTCGGGAGTTCGAGACCAGCCTGACCAACATGGAGAAACCCCCTCTCTACTAAAAATACAAAAAAAAATTTAGCCGGGCATAGTGGCACATGCCTGTAATCCCAGCTACTTGGGAGGCTGAGGCAGGAGAATTGCTTGAGACCGGGAAGTGGAGGTTGTGGTGAGCCAAGATCAGGCCATTGCACTCCAGCCTGGGCAACAAGAGCAAAACTCCGTCTTAAAAAACAAAAAAAGTAAAGTTTTATTGGAACACAACCACACCCATTTATTCATATTTTCTCTACCGTTTTCTGTGGGGGAGAGGGTCTGCTTTACTGCATTACAGTTGCTTTTGTATCAAAATAGCAGTCCAAAAATAAGTACAATCTGGCCTTTTAAGAAAACGTTTGTGGACTTCTGCTAAAGGGATCAACTTTAGGGTCAAGTGTAAAATGATACTACTATCATTTAAATGGTATATGAAATAAGGCACTAATTGGCATCATTTAACTTAGATATTACCCACACTCACCCAGATACTTATCTTTGGAGCCTACATTCATTGTTTATCAGATTCTGATAGCAAAACCAGGAGAGCCAGCAACTGCATTGGAAAAAAGTATTTTTCTTGAGGTATTGCTGCTTTCTCTCATCCTTTTATCCTACCAGTTTCCGGCATCCTTATGGGGCCAGTCTATCTCTGCCTTCACAAAATTCCTGCTGACTCAATTCATGCCCTTCAGCTGGTAATCTGGTTAATATTGTGCAGTCTTCATGTGGGATCACACCTGCCTTTGTCTTCAAGATGTGAAGTATTGATTTACCACAAGCACTCTTTGACCTTCAGAAATCTGTTGATAGTTTCTTCCCTTAATGATATGTCCTTGTTAAGGTTATTTCCTCAACTGGTATCAGCCATCTTCTAGAAATCATACACACATACACACACTCTTACATTTACACAAACATGCAGAGATTTCCATTTTGCCCTGTGGGCAATTGTTCTCATATTATTTCTCCTCGATGTAGTACACACTTGCAGTTTCCTTGGATATGGTCCATAGTAGTGACCTGACCGATCGATCAGTTGTCATTTTGTTGATGCATCTTTAAGAAATAAGAAAAGAGGAAGAGCTGTGAGTGCTCAAGTAAAGCCAGGGTCAGAGGAAAACAAAGATAAGATGCAAAAACTGGATTATTCAGGATTATGAGCATACCAGTTTTTTCATGCATTGTGGTAAGAGGGTGAGAAGGTTCTTATAATTTATTTTTCTTCCTCTTCTTCTTCTTTTTTTTTTTTTTAATTTTGAGACAGCGTTTCACTCTGTCACCCAGGCTGGAGTGCAGTGGTGTGATCATAGCTCACTTCAGCCTCGATCTCCAAGCAATCCTCTCACTTCAACTTTTCGAGTAGCTGGGACTACAGGTACGGGCCAACATGCCCAGCTAATTTTTTAAAGATTTTTTGTAGAGCTGGGGTCTCCCTGTGTTGCACAGGCTGGTCTAAAACTCCTGAGCTCAAGTAATCTCCCCACCTTGGCCTCCGGAAGTGCTGGGATTATAGGCATGAGCCACCATGCCTGGCTCGGAACTTATAATGTAAATCCACTTGAAAGAGGAATGGGGGAACCAGCCACCCCAAACTGGAACTATGCCATGATTCTGTAAGTCCTTCTCTTATTTTTGTCCTCACTTTTTTATATTTCCATATGGAATGAGAGCCTATGGCCCTGAGGCAATTTGTCACAGGTGGCCACTATGCACTCAGAAATGCAGGTGATAGCATCTTGTGGCAGTTATGAGCATGGTCTCTGAAGCTGGAGTCTGGATTCAACCCTCACTGTTCCATTTCCTGGCTGCATGTTGTACATTCCTGGACAGTTATACATACATCTACTCAGCACTTCCATTAACTCACCTAGAATGTGGGGGTTAAATGAATGAATACCAGTGCTTTTGTAGGGTGTTGGGTTCATAACAGTTTTACCATTCTCTCTCAGAAGCCTGAAGAGTTCCCTGTAGGATGCTCTGGTGCCAGTATAGAAATAAAGTAGAGACCAGGCGCAGTGGCTCATGCCTGTAAACCCAGCACTTTGGGTGGCCGAGGCGGGCGGATCACCTGAGGTAGGGATTTCAAGACCAGCCTGACCAACATGGAGAAACCCCATCTCTACTAAAAAAAATTACAAACCTAGCTGGGAGTGTTGGCACATGCCTATAATCCCAGCTACTAGGGAGACTGAGGCAGGAGAATCGTTTGAACCCGGAAGGTGGAGGTTGTAGTGAGCTGAGATCGTGCCATTGCACTCCAGCCTGGGGAACAAGAGCGAAACTCTGTCTCAAAAAAAAAAAAAAAAAGAAAAACAAAAAAAAAGAAAGAAACTAGAATTGATCATGTATGAAGTCACGCTGAATAACATTTTTCTTTTGTTTAAAGCTCAGTTAATCTTCAGCGTCTAGAAAAAAGTTTGTGTTTGTAAATGACATCAGACTTAAAATTTACATCTTAAAATATTTTAGGCCTTACTCAACATCTTACATTCAATCATTGAACAAATAGTTATTGAATACCTACTGAGTGCAGGCATCATGTCAGGCCCTGGGGATGCAGCATCCAGAAAGACTCAGGTGGTCCTAGTAGGGAAGAAATCGGGCAAACAAAACCAAATAAAACAGCTGTGAAAGAAGTAAATGTTGTGGGTGTTGTGAATGGTAAAAAAGAGTTTTGAACTAGAGAACTGCAAAAAGAAATGTGCTTTTGACAGAGTGATGGAAGCAGACAATTGAGCTTAGATCTGAAAGATGAAAAAGAACCAACTAGGCTGACAATGGGAAGGCAAACATTCCAGGCACACCGTACAGCCCTTCTGAAAGTCCTGAAGTGGACACTGTTTGTCCTCGTTTGAAGAACAGAAAGGGGAGTTGAAGCGTGGAGATCAGGAAGAATGAGCTTGGGGAAGTGGGTCAGGGACAGATCTTGCAAGGTTGGGATATAATCTGATTTCTGGTTTATTTCATAAGAAGGTCCAAATTAGCCGGGCATGGTCGCGGGCGCCTGTAGTCCCAGCTACTTGGGAGGATGAGGCAGGAGAATGGCGTGAACCCGGGAGGCAGAGCTTGCAGTGAGCCAAGATCGCGCTACTGCACTCCAGCCTGGGCGACAGAGCGAGACTCCGTCTAAAAGAATAAATAAATAAAAATAAGGTCCAACTGGCTGATGTGGGGAAATAATAGGGCAAGGGTGGAATTCAGGATTACAGTTTGAAGTCCACTGCAATAGACATGATGCAGATTATGCAGGATCATGGACCCTGTGTGTGCGTGTGGCTTGGAGCATATATACCATGATCCTTATCAAGTCATGCAGGGAATTCAAATCACCGCTATGTACGTAACAATGAACTTATGTAGACTACATATCTAAAAATAAATACTATAAACACATATTCATATGTCTTTATAAAAGATGAAATGCCTTAAAATTAAAATTATGGGATGTAATTTACTGTGTATTCAGTTTAGGATTATTTTTTCTCCTGTTAATAATGCTTATTTTCATGTATCAAGCTTTTTTTTTTTACAATTTCCAGGAAAAAAAAAAAGCATATTTGTTTTATTCCTTCAAACCTGCATTTCCATTCAAATTTACCTTCTTTATGTTTTTATGTAAGTGAAAATCTACATTAATAAGCATATCCATGAGATTTTAAAATGTAAGAGGGATAATTGTTATTGAAATGAATGTTGGAGAGACTTGGATGGAAGTGGCCAGGTGGAAGAACTTCGGCTGTATTCTGCTCAGGCAGTATGATTCTATTGAAATTTCAAGTCTCTCTGGGGATTTTTTCCAATCAGCCAAAACTCATGATATGAATTTTTGATGGCAAAATTAGAAAATACAGCGCCCTTGTCTTTAAAAATAAAATTTGAATTCAAGAAGTGATCTAGTTAGACACTTGTATAAACTAACTTTACATTCATGACAAATGAATCTAACGTAGACAAGAAGTTTCACCTGGTTCCTCATTAATATGATTATATCCTGAGTTGGTGATGAGGTGGAACAGGTTCTGAACTTGCCTATTCTAACTAATTTATTCCACAATGAGAACCAAGTCAAGTGTGTCCACATGAGAACTAGCCATGCCACCTAGGAGAAGTGCGTAATTATCCTCAAATAGCCCCTTACCTTTGGAATGGGACACAAGATCCGATGTGAGTCAAGTTATTCAACCTGGAGTTGGCTTTCCCCTAGCCCCTCCCCCCTTTGTACAGGGCTAATGCAGACAAATGCTCTAATCCTCCCATCCTGAGGTTGGCAGTTAGCCAGCTGCAGGGACATTAGCTCCTCATTAGCACCTTGTCATCTGCCCACAAATCCACATCCCAGAACAAAGTAAAGTGCCTGTCCCGTTTGAAGCTTTGGCCATTGAAAGAATGAATACCAGTCCGTGGGGTTCCTTATGGTTTTATGAGTTAGGAGTAAAACAGAAGTTCATGTTATTTAGATTTAAGAGATTAATGGCATGTTGGTCAGCAGATTATGTATTATGGTATACTTTTATAAATTCAGATTTTAAAACTGACCTTTTATTTCCAAATCAATTGGAAATGGTCTTTTATTTTTCCTTTAGAATATTATCTTTACTATTATTATTAAGATAGCATTAGAAAGTTGCAGAGTAACAAAAAGGAGAGATGTTCTCAGAAGTAATTCTGAAATGTTCTGGGCAAGCACAGGAGTTTAGCTTGTTATAAATTCTTTGCAATATTGAATAGATGAAGACCATTTGATAAAGAAGCAATTCTCATTAACACCTCCCTTTTTCTTTGCAGAACCTGTCTCATTCTGTGGTTGCAAAATGTATATATCTGGGAACATGTGCATCAGTGAAAGCTTTGCAGTTAAGTCTCTCCAAATCTTTTTTTGTGGTCATTTCAGCCATCTGAACCATCAATTTTGGTCACTGCGAAAGCTAATCCTTTGGCTCAAAGCACAGCTAACGGAAAGAGGGTTGAGAATTCTGAATGCAGTGTCTTGCATTTGGTTTTGTTCCTGCATGTAGGAATAGCTGAGAAACATTTCTTTTAGTTCTGCAAACATGCTCTTACTCTCAGCCACACCCCCCAGCACTTGCAGAGCTCAGCTGTCGATGCAGCCAAGTTTGATGTACGCTTCAGATGGTGAAGCATTTTCCCCCATTGTATATCTTGTACCTTACTATCTAATGCTTTAAATGCCTACTTTGATTTGTGGCTGTCTGTTAAGGCCTTGGATGTGCCTTTAAAAGGAATACAACTTTTCTGCTGATACAAAAAAATTTTAGATCTCAGATTTTCACCTTTGCCTCCACCCACTCAAGGTCTGAGAATTAGACAGTGTGGAGGAGAAAGCATATCTTTCCCTTCTCATCTAAGGTTCATTGGCTGGGGCCCCTATAACGAAAGACAGATTAACGAAGAGAAAAGCATACATATGTTTTAAATATAAGCTTTATGTGATATGGGAGCCTTCATGAGGAAATTAAGACCCAAAGAAGCAGCTAAACTTTAGAGCTTTTTATACTGTAGTAGGTTTAATGTAGAGTGGACAGTCATGGAGAAATATAATTGGACAAAGGGGGTATGATCTAATGATAATAAACTAGAGGAGAACTTAGCAACACCCGTTTGTTCAGATTTTTCTTTGTGATTCTGTGTCTTCAGAGATAAGGCTGCTCTTTTCCTCTAGGTATAGAGAGAGCATCTCTCACATGAGGGTTTTATGGCCTGCATTAGGGGAGGGTCAGAAAATCCTTCCTAGGTTTTATGACCTGTTTTAGTGGAGAAAAGCAGGGGAAGGTCAGGGAGACCTTCATGCAAATGCTGTTTCTCAAATTTCTTCAGCTTAAAATATTCCATCTGTCAAGGTGCCATATTTTGGAGTAGCATGTCCTAAGCCCCAACAGTAACTGAGGAAGTAATGGTTAATTGCTATATTTTGTAATTTCCACTTCAGCTCAAATTCTGGCCTGCCAACAAGCTTAGTTTCTTTTAGGGCTAATCTAATTTCAGTACTTTGAATCAATGCCAATCTGTACCTCCATACATAATAATACAAATTGATTCTATAGGAAATGATGCAATGATGAGATTGGTCAATGTCCCAAAATAGGCAGCCTACTTTGTTGGAATGGAAACATTACAACTTTATAAGATGGGCTTATACATTCCAGATCACCGAAAGATTTTAGGGTACATTTAATAGACTCATTTCATATATGGAATGTCCAAGATGAGAAGCCACATTTTCAGAGGAGCAGGAGCTACCTCTTTCTTTTTTTTTTTTTTTGAGATGGAGTCTCGCTCTGTTGCCCAGGCTGGAGTGCAGTGATGCGATCTTGGCTCACTGCAACCTCTGCCTCCCGGGTTCAAGTAATTCTCGTGCTTCAGCCTCCCGAGTAGCTGGGATTACAGGCATGTGCCACCATGCCTGGCTAATTTTTGCATTTTTAGTAAAGATAGGGTTTCATCACGTTGGCCAGGCTGATCTGGAACTCCTGACCTCAGGTGATGCACCCACGTCAGCCTCTCAAAGTGCTGGGATTATAGGTGTTAGCCGAGCTACCATGCCCGGCTGGAGCTACCTCTTAAAACATATTGTTTCTATTCCTAAATATATTCAGAAGGGAAAAATATGACTATCAGTTGGGATAGTTTTATTTCCCTCCTAGAAGCCAAAAGACTTCTTCCAATCACTTCCCAAAATCACATCCAGCTCTGTGGTGAGCCCGAAGATGCCATGGCACTTACTTAACTTTTACTATTTGCCGTGTGTGTATGTGTTTGTGTATGTATATGAAGAGAGGAGTCCTGTATTGCTACCTGTCCCATCCCGCTTTATCTAATCCATGGTAGGTGTTTTTATGCTGACAGATAAAACCCAATCCCCTGGCAGTTTGAGGCTGTCTGTCTAACTGCAACTGCCATTTAGACTACTTTTGGACATGGTCCATTCATATATCGTCTAAGTTATATTTTTATAAGTTATATTTTTCAAAAACCAATTAAACATTAATTTCATGTTATATATGAGTTTCATTGAAGTGATGTTTATTTTGTTTACCAAGAGCTTCCACATTCTGGTCGTCAGACCTTTGATTGTATTGTTTTTCTAAAGGCACAGCCCCTCTGGTATCATAGTTTAAAAGAATATTGTGGTCTGTTTAACTAGTTTCTGTTCAGATTTATATATTGACAAGGAAACCAAGATATATAGCATTCACATCTTGAGCTTTCAAATTCAGAAGTATAGTTATCACAAACATACTTCATAACTCAGCAATGCATAAAAAGTATTTAAATAATAGATCGAGATGACAGATGTCATAAACATATGAAAGGGATAGAGTCAAACCTGGCAAATTTTGAGATGTGGTTTCAATCACAGTGTTTTTTGTTGATTTTTATATATGATCTTAGGCAATTTTAAATCAAGGCAGGCGTCACTTTTAATTTATTGTCAGGTGGAAAGCACACTTATTTTGTACTCTAAGGATTTATTCAACTTAACTCTGTAATTGCTAGCAATATACAAGCTCATTATTTCACAATTTACTATATTTGGTGCCAGCTGTTATGGAGTTAATGGCAAAGTCGAAAGAAATGACATAAAGCACACTCTCAGGTTTAGTGCAACCATCATAATGTTATTGCTAAGAATCTCCAGTCAGCCCAGGAGTTCACTTTAGTACTATTTCTTACCATTGTCATAAGTAAAAAAAAAAAACAAAAAAGATTATTTTTCCCACCAAATATTGCATTTAATATTTTGCCAGACATTCAACTTTGCCTCCCTTTTACTATAAGAGAAACTTCGCATACCTGTTTTCTTTTTCTGAAAGTTATTTTTGGCAAAGTTACAATTTCATACACTATTTTCATTGAAATGAGGTTTGAGAGGTGTCTGTATAAAAAGTAAGAAGCAAATATGCTTTTAATTGGGTTATGTATCGCTCAGCTCAGTATTTTTTCCTCCTAGATATACTTCCTACTCATATTTTAATAGAGCCTGTAATCTTAGGGGAACAATACCCAGATAAAACAGCGTAACAACCCAATATGAATTCAACAGCAAAATTCTGAAATTAAAGAAAAATGATTTTCCTGCATTACATGGAATTTTTGGTATATATATATAATATGTATGTTATATATATTTATACTCTTAATACTCACAGTGTTTACTATTGTTACTTTCACAATTTCAACCCAACATTTTAGGTTTTTTTCCTACTCTGTAATATCCCTAAATAAAGCCATTTTTAAAGTTGAGTATTGTTGCAAATTTTTTTTTGGTTTGAAATTATGTAACTTCTTTTTGCTGAATATATTATCTCTGATATGCACAAAATGCAACATTTGATATATTTCTATAAATTGAATAGATGTTAAAATAAGAAATAAGAAACTCTATTTTTAATTATGTGAATACTTAAACTATTCCTCACCCTCTGGTTAACCAATAATGTTTACACATTTTTGTGAATTTGTGTATCTAACTTGGGAAAAAGTCACTCTTCTCTGTGTGACACATAAAAGAGAAAATGCGTTTCCAGGAAACAATCCACTAGTAATTTAGTCCAGCTATTTTCAGTACTTAACTTTTGTACTTTTTTCTTAAGTTCACCATGATATGACATTTTATTATTAGTTTTTTTTTTTTTTTTAAATAGTCATTCACCAGATATTAAAGGATGCAGTTGGTTTCAGTTCAGGCAGGTTTTAACTGCGTTTTAATTAGCTTAAAACATATGCTTCCATTTATCGTATTACGTGGAGTACATCCTATCCCATTTAGCTGAGTATTGAGGACTATTGTACAATATTGTGCTCAGGCTAAAACAATGAAATACTAATTGGATCCAGTAAAATAACTGTAACATTTCCGATTCCTATTAGGCAGGTTACGTAAATTAGGCTAATATAAAATGGTGCTTAATAGAATTGCAAATATGGTGTGATGATACATTCAGACAGGAAAGACAGTGAAAGGGGATTTTGGAGAAAATCAAATACATTTGCATTACAATAAAACATTTCCTGCTGTGAGGGCTCTTGCAATGCTGGAAAAAACAACACTCCAGCACCACTCCCTCTTATTTACATAGGAATGCCATCCCAACCTCTTCCAGTTCCTGTGAACAGTTGTCTGTCAGTAACAGAGAATAACGTGCAGTTTTAAGTCTGTTGATGAATACAGTCCTTTTATTATTTCGTCAGGCATCACATCTGAGATCTTTATATTGCAATGAGGGAGCATTTCTCTTTATATACAGTATGTCTTTTATGATGAGAATGTACTGTCTAGGCTTTAAAAACTGACTATAATCATTGGATTGGATTGATATTTCCTATTTGAGCGACTAAATGTCTTGTGTTTATTTCCTTCTCTTGTTTTAAATTATTAGTCACTGGGTTGGATAGTTGTGACATTTGTATATACTTTAATCATCCTAAAATGGATTTGAAAATAAAGTCTGGATAGCGTTTTCCTCCAAGGTCTCAGCCCCCTTGGACTTTCTTTTAAGCTCGAATAACAGCCATGTCTGATATTTTAAATGAAGAAATTTGAGGAACTGACACCCAGGTACAGAAGGGTAGACCGATCCTCTTTCTAAAATCCTTCCAAACCAACGCTAATTTAGTCTTTGTTCATTAGGAGTCCCCATGGTGAGTTTCCTTCTGTGTGTTTGAGGAATGCAGAGCACTTTCTGGGCTGAGAGGTGTTCTGGGGAGGAGATTTTTGAAGCTGTCCCTCAAAGGAAAAGTTGCCCAATGAAGTGAGGAAAGCACTACATTTTTCCCTTGCAAATACACTGATAAAAGAGCCTTCTGCTGAACTCACAAGCACCCTTGAACCTTTCAGTTTGCTCCCAGCGCTCAGATCCCAGTGTTTCTGTGAAATGGCAGAGAGAGAGAGAAGACCATTCTGGGGCCTAGCATGCAAATGAGCAAACCACGTAAAGGAAAAGAAAATTTAAATCCCATCTATTGTATTCTAAGCAGGTTGCTAGCAAGCCTTTGTGGAGCTGGTATAAAAATGAATGTCATCTCCTTCCTGGCATGAAAACTAAAAACATACTTTATTTCCTCACTCACATCAGTAATTTTTATGCAGTTTTATCTTCAAGAAAAGGTTTTTGCTTTTCCTAGGATTTTAGGGTATAACATTTCATTCATGATACAAATTATTTATCTGCATCTGTGCTTCTGATTCAGACTTTAATCTCCCTGAGATCTTTAGTTGTGGAATTTGTCACTTTATTTACATTCACAGGTAGGTCTCCCCCTCTTTTAAAAAAGTATTGGAATTAATACTATTTGCTCAAAGGAATAGCCTTTTAAAAAGGCACTACATCGTGTGAGGCATGCTTTTCTAGTGAAGCAAACAAGTTAAAATCCTCTAGATTCAAATTCCCTTCACTTCCAGCTTTCAGCTGTAAAGAAAAGGATTTTCATCTAGATGTAAAAGATGGTAGTAGTACAATAAAGGAAAGGTTCTGGCCAATAGGAATATGCTTGGGGAACGTGAGAAGAGGGGCACTAGGGTCAAAGAAACAGTCATCAGGCTCTGCAGGCTGGACTTACTGAAGAGGAACACTTGACAACCCACGTGAAGCAAACCAGTCAGCCAGCCAACTAGAGGCTTTGTCCACCAAACCACGTAATCTGTTTAGCTGGGTTCCCTCCACTCCATTATATTGATTAGAAAAAAATTAAGCTGATTGATTTATTTCAGCCTCATTTCATGTAAGTCAAGTGTGGAAATTTTTAGATCTATTAGTTTTTCTGATTTTCTTTTTCCCTGTAAAATTTTTGAAAATCTTGGTACAATGTAATTCTATATCAGATAGAGGAACTACCCATATAATCTAGAGGATTCCCTTCTCAAATAACTTAAAAAAAAAACCTTTATTTTGAAATAATTATTGATTTACAGGAAATTGTAAAAATATTAGAAGTCCCATGTACCCTTCTCCTAGTTCCCCCATTGGTAATATCTGACATAATTCGAATACAGTAATACAGTCAAACTCAGGAAACAGATTGAAATCACCTTATGATTTCACCAGTTTTACATGGATTCATTTGTATCTGTGTGTTTATGTAGTCTTAAACAATTTTATCAAATAACTTCTTTTTTAGCTTACTGATAGCTTCAGGAAAAAAAATAGCAAAGTGGCCTCAACAGTGGTGTTTTACTAAATCACTCATTATTTCCACATTCAGTGATAGCCAAAAATAATATATATATATATATTTTGCTGTCGTTGTTTTGGTTGTTTTATTGTCTAATAAAATAGACTCTTCACAGACATAAGGAACATAAAATACATACTTGCAAAAAAGTAAAGCACTAATTTGCTAGATATAATTATAATCAAAATAAAAGTCCAGATAATTAATATAATTTGATTTTCATCACAATGCAAACATTAATTTTTAGTTACACCTAGAATTATAGTTTTTAACCTTTTGCATCACACATGCATGCACACAGATATGTTTGTGGTAACCGTACTTTTATCTCATAGATCACTAATTGTTTATGTGTGCACATACATGTAAATAACGACACACTCCAGTTACATAGATTTGTAGAATACAAATGCCTTAGATCTGGGATCAGCAAACTCTTTCTGCATAGGACCAGATAGTAAATATTTTAGGCTTTGCAGACTAGGTCTCTGTTGCAACTACTCAATTCTGCCCTTGTAGCAAGAAAGTAGCCATAGACAATATGATAAATAAATGAATGAGTGTGGCTGTGTTCCAATAAAACTGTATTTATGGACATTGAAAATTAAATTTCATGTAATTTTCAGGTGTCACAAAATATTATTTTTCTTTTGATTTTTATTCCAACTATTTAAAAATGTAAAATCTATTATCAATTCACAGGCTTTACAAAACAATCTGGTTTTTATCAACAATCTGGATGTTACCAAGAGGCTGTAGTTTTGGACCCCTGTACTACAAAATGTGTACCATGCTTTCATTGATGTGTATGCATACAAAAGTTTTCTCCCTTCTACTCTAATCTCATTCTCATTGTCACTTGAGAAGGCATAGACAAATTATATAGTAGAAGCAGTTATGCTAATATGAGAGAAGTTCTTAATGCAATAGTACAGTAATAGTAGATTATTTTCTTCTTTTTTTTAAAGTAGTTTAACATTGCATTAAAGGGAACAACTCAAGTTTCTAATTTTTTTCCTGTTTTCTTGTCATGGATATATTAGCAGTACATGATGCATACTAATTATAAAGTTGGCTGTAACAAGAGTTCCTCTTGTGAATCCATTTAAGAACTGATTGTTTACTATCTTTTTCTGTAAGTATAAAATTTTAATTATGCCACTGACAGGAACTGTGCGTGATACAGTGCTCTACATTTATCACTGGGAGAGGGCCAGTTGCAGAGCTGTTTGACTTTGGAGAAATCCTGATGCGTTTGCAATGTTGAGCAGCAGGTGCCACATTATTATGTACAGAAAAGCAATTAGGAAGCATATTGGATGAATGGGGAGTGCATTAATATTAGCAAGTACATTTGTCAGTGGTTTTGATGCGAGTCTTTTTCTTTCCTTTATGCAACATTAAGATTGTGGCTCTCATAAATTCTCCCCTTAAATTGCCATCTGTTCCCTTGTCAGGCAGTAGTGAGGTAGAGAAAAGTTTTCTTGACAAAATGAAAGGAATTTCTTTTATTTAAAGTAGAAGCAAAAGGGCCTATAGAAAGTTGCAGAATTGTAGGTTGTGCAGTTCAGCTTTGCCTGTGTTAAGTAATTACCTTTGAATGTAACATTAACCATGGAGCCCTTTGATTTTTACAAGTTGCTATTTTTTCCCAGTCATTTCATGTATTTGAAAATTCAATAGGAAAGAGTTATAATTAGATTAACGCAATGACAACCAGCAATTGGCCATTTGGATTAGGAAGTTTGAGGAAGAAATTGCTGATTTTTTTTTTTTGGTGCATCATTTCCATTTTTCTGGCCTAGGTCTATGTTCCTATCCTGAAATAATTTAAGATTAATTAATAGAATGTCACGCCTCTTTAACTCTAGACTATTTCTGAAATAGATAACATTCAATACAATAGCAACTGAAAGAAATTCTCTGTACCATATTTACTATAACAACTGGATATATCTTCATGACAAACTCTGATGTGTACTTAACAATTAAATCTTCCAAAATCTTCATTAACTGGAAAACACAGCCAATAAATGATTTTGGTTAATTGAATTTTCTGGTTAGTTGAAAGGTAATATAATTCCTTTAATTACAACTACCTTAATTGAACCTTTTTTTCTTGAATATATTTGTTCACTTTTTAACTTTAGCAGTATAGTATATGAAATATCATGACATCTAGGCCTTTACATGCTTTCTCATTGTCATCTTGGGCATTTTTTTAAATGCTTTAGGAAGAAGAAAGAATTGTGCTAAACTTGTACCTAATATGAAGCATAACCTAACTTTTTAAAAAATGGTTAATGTTGTTTTCTTCTTTTCCCAAAAGTACTTTATTTTTTTCTTTTCTTTTCCTTTTTTTTTTTTTTTTTTGAGACAGAGTCTCACTCTGCTGCCTAGACTGGAGTGCAATGGTGTGATCTCGGCTCACTGCAACCTCCTCCTCCCAGGTTCAAGCGATTCTCCTGCTTCAGTCTCCCAAGTAGCTGGGATTACAGGCGTGCATCACCACGCCTGGCTAATTTTTGTATTTTTAGTAGAGATGGGGTTTCATCATGTTAGCCTGGCTGGTCTTGAACTCCTGACCTCAGGTGATCTACCCGCCTCAGCCTCCCAAAGTGCTGGGATTATAGGCGTGAGCCATTGTGCCCGGCCTCCAAAAGTACTTTCAAAAGGAAAATTGAGTTAATACATTTTCTATTTGAGTTCTCATTGATTATGGGCATAGAAAGATTGAGTAGTATAGCTTTATGGCTGAGGCCTGTGAAACAAAAGACAGATTAACAAAAGAAAAGCATTCACATTTTATTTAATGTAAGTTCTATGTGACACAGTTTCATAAGGACATAAAGACCCAAAGAAACAGTTAAACTTGTGTATTTTCATGCTAGGTTTGATGAAGAGTGGATAGTCTAGGAGAAATAGGATAGGACAAAGGGTGTGATCTAATGGTGGCAAACTGGGGAAACTCTGCAAGGCCTTTTTGTTCAGATTCTTCACTATGATTCTTCACTTTCAGAGTTAAAGATACTCCCCTCCTCCAGGTATAAAGAGATTCCCCTCTTGCATGAAGGTCTTATGAGCTGCTTCAGGGAAACCTCATAAAATCCTTCTTAGTTTCATGATCTGCTTTAGGGGAGAAGGGTTGTGGTGGTGGGGAAATTAGAGAGACTTTCTTGTTTCTGCCGTTTTTCAATATGTCAGGTGGCATAATATTTTGGGCTATAGTGTCCTGAACCCCATGAGTAACATGGTTTTTCCACCCAGGTTAAGGGTTGTCATGCGTAACCTAGCCCATTTACAGGTGTCTGGAGCCACAAATTGATAGTTGCAGACCTGAGGAAAGCTGAAGATGAAAAGAACATGAGGTTTGACTGAGGTCTTCTAGTTTCCCTTCCTTTCTGTTCCCAGAGTAACTAAGGTCAAGACCAATCAATTGTGACTCAAGCTCACATGAAATTTGTGTAAGAACTGATGCTGGTTTATTCACTTAAAATGAGATTGGGCACTGTGTCAGCTTGTCAGCTTGTTCCCTACAGGTAAGTTTTGTTTAAAAGCTAAAGTTTAAGCACAAATTTTAGTTGGCATGCAAGGTCTCATAATTACTGGATTTATCTGGATCTTAAGCTAGTGTCCTCAAGTTCTGATAGCCTTATGGATTTGTCTTCACTCTTGGAACCCAAATGTTTAAGTATCCTCTACCATGGACAGGGCTGGAGATACCTGGAGAAATTCTTAATTTGGGAGTTTATTTATTCTTCTTGCCTCTTCAATTTTAGCTCAATTAGCAATATCCACATTCCTTTGAAATTTGAATATTCCCAAATCTCCTTAGTCATGCATAACTAAATCTCTTATGAGACTTTAACTCATAGATGGCTATGAGTAAAACTATGAGTAAAAAAGTCTCTTTTTTTTTTTTTTTTTTTTGAGATGGTGTCTCGCTCTGTCACCAGGCTGGAGTGCAGTGGCATGATCTCGACTCACTGCAACCTCCGCCTCCTGGGTTCAAGCAATTCTCCTGCCTCAGCCTCCCGAGTAGCTGGGACTACAGGCACATGCCGCCATGCCTGGCTAATTTTTTTTTTTTTTGTATTTTAGTAGAGATGATGGGGTTTTACCATGTTGCCCAGGCTGGTCTCGAACTCCTGAGCTCAGGCAATTTGCCTGCCTCAGCCTCCCAAAGTGCTAGGATTACAGGTGTGAGCCACTGTGCCTGGCCTAAAGTCTTATTTTTATTAGGTGTTGTTTTTCAAGCTTTCAGAAGTAATCTTTGTTCTACATTCTAGGGCGCCCATTTAACCTCACTATCTTGTTTGAGTGCCTGTATGGAAAAGAACAATCTGAGTACTTTTATAGTTGAATCTGGTTGTGATTACACCATGGCCTTTCATCCTCACAGTAGGCAGCTAGCTTGGGCCACATAAACAAAAACAAAAATCAAGTAAAAGGAAGAACAATTAGCAAGGTAATTTAGAGAAGCAAACCACAGCAATAAGGATGAAAATACCTTATCATCATTTGCAGTGAACTTTCACACGCGTCATCTCCGTACCTTCTCATAACAAACCAATGAAGTAGGCAGTGTTCATGCGTTTATCACAAATAAAGAAATTGACCCTGTGCCAGGCTTCCAGAATCATTCTGTAGGAAGGGGCAGGGCCAGAAGGCAAATGAGGATCTACAAATTCTGGTGCTTTTTCCTCCCTCCCAGCCCTCTTCTCAGCTTTTTGCATTTTATAAAGGGGAGTCTTTTAACTCTAGAGAATCCATTTGTAGAAAACATTGCCTATTTGATCAAACTTGCAATTTACTTGGTCATAGCAAATGGATCCTAATGTGTCTCATTGACTTCCTATCCAGAACACCTTTGAGTTTTTTGTTTACCCCAGGCTACATGGAAGGAGATGTCACCAAGGTGAGGGTAAAAAACACTGGGCTGAGAGTTAGGAGAGCTGACTTTTACATGAGTTTGATAGATACTTTTAGGTTAGTTATTCAACCAAACTAGACCACATCTGTAAAATGAGGGAGTAGGACTTTGATATGTTCTAAGCCCCTTTCCGGTTTGGGGATTGTATATCAGTCTCACATCTTTCAGGAAGTCCCAGAGCTCCTCACTGTTCATAGAGCTCAGTCCTCTGTTACTGGAGCCTCTGTATGTCTGGATGCATTTGGGGTGCCTGGACTCCAGTCCCAGTGGCCCAGCATACCAACTGTGTGACCAAGGACTAGGCAGATGGTATCTCTGGACTACTACCTTGTTTCTACAATGAAAATGACAATCCTTACTCTGCTGGATTCACAGAGTTATGTGAGGATCTAATGAGATAATAGTTATGAAAACATTTTATAAACTCTAAAAAGATAAAATAGTCCATGAACTTCAGTTAGTGATTGCTATCTAACTGATCATCTCTTTGTAGCACCTATTCTTCCCATGACCCACTACCGTCTTGTTCACTGGTCATATCTTGGAAGCTAGAGGCAAGGGCTGAAAAGCATATAATCTCAGCTGGGCCAATTATCTTGGGTGTTAGATCTGTAGGAATCTAGGTATTCTCCAATCCCAGCTCATTCCTGAAGCAAAAGAAAGCTCTATGGGAAGATATGTGTACACTGAAGCCCTTAGAAGGGAGGAAAGATTATTAATGTCGCCTAAAATCTGGAAATAAAAAGAAACATTTTAAACTATGAATGCCAGGGAGCCTGGGCTTCTACTGGTGGCAAGAGAAAATGCCCCCTGCGCTTTATAATTGGATGTCTGTCACTGCCTTCTAGCCATCCAGGCAGGCAAATTCAAACCTATTTTCTGTCTCTCACTCAAGAGAGATCTGGAGCCAAGCTTATAACCCTTTTTGGCATGCCTTTTGGATCTTTTCTTGGATTCCTTAATTATTTATTTATTATTATGAAGCCATCACTTTGAATCTGGGCAGGAGGACAAAATGGAGGAAAAAATTTAAAAAAAAAAAAGGAAAGCGTAGAGCCACAAAGGTCAGTCAACTAGTCTCCAAATACCCCTCCCTTCATTTCGTTACTATCCTCCCCTTTCTATTTTATCCTCTTTTCTACATTGCATACTCTGCCTAACTCAACATCATCACCCACTTACAGTCAGATCCCTTTAAAGGAGTGTCATTGGATGCACATAATGACCATGTCCAAAATACAGCTGAATTTTTCTTCTCCACCCTTCTCCCCTATCTTTACTTTAGTGACTTGCTTTGTTGAATCCAACTGTGGTAGAACTTGGTGGAACGCCCTTGGTCAAAACTCAACCACTCCTAAAGTATTTATTCTGCACCTTCATATTTTGGATTATTGGATTTTTTGTATTTATTTGTTTTGGATTGATTTTATATGCATCTAAGTCCTGTGTATGCATTAAATTTTTTTGTATTGGTCTTAGTACTGTGTATCAGGGACAGCGACAGGTTTGTTCTGTTGTCCTTCTAATAGAGGAGAGCATTTATTGGTAGTTTCTCAAAGCACTTCTCAGAAGGCATGTTTGAAATGAGAAGAAAAAATGCCATTGATGGCTGGGTGCAGTGGCTCACGTCTGTAATCCCAGCACTTTGGGAGGCCGAGGCAGATGGATCATTTGAGATCAGGAGTTCGAGACCAGCCTGGTTAACATGGAGAAACCATGTCTCTACCAAAACTACAAAAATTAGCCAGGTATGGTAACAGGCACCTCCCAGCTACTCGGGAGGCTGAAGCAGGAGAATTGCTTGAACCTGGGGGGCAGAGGTTGCAGTGAGCCGAGAATGCGTCATGGCACTCTAGCCTGGGTGACAGACTGAGACTCTGTCTCAAAAAAGAAAAGAAATGCCATTGATACACAGATATCAATATAACTGTCAGATGCTCTCTTAGGAATTAGCAACTTAATTCACTTCCGTGCATATTTATTGAGAACTCTAATTTTATTGAACCTCATTTTCATCTCCATTTCTCCAATACTATGCTAGTTCCTGGGAACAGGGAAAAGAAATATAGAAGATAATTCATCTTTTAAAGGGGTTTCACAGTTTGGTGAGGTGTCTTAATACACGTGGACATTTAAAGAAACATACAGCCAAATTGTAAATTTAGATGCAGAGGATAATGTCTAAGAAATTAACATTAGGGCCTGGGCAAGGTGGCTTACGCCTGTAATCCCAGCACTTTGGGAGGCCAAGGCGGCTGGATCACCTGAGGTCAGGAGTTCCAGGCCAGCCTGGCCAACGTGGTGAAATCCCGTCTCTACTAAAAATACAAAAATTAGCTAGCCGTGGTGATGCATGCCTGTAATCCCAGCTACTCGGGAGGCTGAGGCAGGAGAATCGCTTGAACCAGGGAGGCGGAGGTTGCAGTGAGCTGAGATTGCACCATTGCAATCCAACCTGGGCAGCAGAGTGAGACTCCATCTCAAAAAAAAAAAAAAAAAGAAAGAAATTAACATTAGGGATAATAAATAGATCAATATACTAGGGTTAATGGAAGAGACTTCATGGAAAAGAAAGGACGTAAATAGGGCCTTAAAGGACACATTGAATTTGAAAACAAGAACAGAGTAGGAAGGGCACAGGAAGGGAAGGATATGACAGGCACAGATTTGTAAAGGCAGGAAGGGATGTGGTATGATTTGGAAGCCATGGCATTGGGCTCCAAAT
The DNA here is from genome assembly GCF_028885655.2 of Pongo abelii. Lineage (NCBI taxonomy): Eukaryota > Metazoa > Chordata > Mammalia > Primates > Hominidae > Pongo > Pongo abelii. The sequence continues at coordinate 73,842,610 of NC_071997.2, read as the reverse complement.
GGGACATTGTAAATGATGAAAAGGACTTATTAACAAAGATTTGAGACTGTAGACAGAGAAAGGATCCTGAAGGTTTGAAACAGAAGCACAGTGTAACAACTATGTGTTTTGGGGAAGTCTAAATTGGCTTAATATACACAGGCTAGATCAAGGACAATAAATGTAACCAAATCAGATTGGGTTATCAAACTTAAGCCGTTCAATTCAGAGTCATTTTATTTTAAATTTTTATCGTTTGTTTTTATAGCTTGCAGAGCACTTTCACTTGTATTATCTAGTACACAAGTCAAAATAACCCAGGAAGGCAGATAGGGCATGCCATGTTATCCCATTCTATGTATATTGAAATCATAGAATCTGTGATGTTAAATGTCTTACCCAAATATAGGTAGTATAGAAGTGATAGAATTGGGACTTAAATATAGGAAATGTAGTTTATAGTTGAAAGCATGCTATGTCACCATGAATCAGAAGAAATTCTCCTTTCTTAGGTCATTAAGTTGATCTTGAGGAATTTACATAAGCACAATATTTTACTCCTGAAATCAGTTCACTCAAGTGGACCTAGCTTCACACATCTCAAGGTCAGATTCCCTGCTCGTTGCCCATTTTTTAGGATTCAAGTAGATATATCTTAAGATCCTTTTCAAGACTTTAAATATATTGATTGAGTTAAGATTGAGTTAGTCTCAATCCTTTTAAGGGAACCACATTCTTTACAACTTAGGATGTTATTATCTGTTTTTATGCTGAGCCTTATTGTTAAGTACCCTAGCAAAGGTAAACTCAAATTTTATGAATTTGACTATGATCAGTAATTTTTTTTTTTTTTTTTTTTTTTGTGACGGAGTCTCACTCTGTCGCCCAGGCTGGAGTGCAGTGGCGCGATCTCGGCTCACTGTAAGCTCTGCCTCCCGGGTTCACGCCATTCTCCTGCCTCAGCCTCCTGAGTAGCTGGGACTACAGGCGTCTGCCACCATGCCCGGCTAATTTTTTGTATTTTTAGTAGAGACGGGGTTTCACCATGTTAGCCAGGATGGTCTCGATGTCCTGACCTCGTGATCCACCCGCCTTGGCCTCCCAAAGTGCTGGGATTATAGGCATAAGCCACTGCACCTGGCATATGACCAGTAATTTTTTTCTTTAGAAAGCTTTTCATAGAAACATAGCATTCATTCAGAATAATGCACAAATCATAAGTGTACAGCTGAATGAATTTTCAAAAACTGAATACACCCAGATTAATAAACTAAACAGGAGTATCCTAGAAGTCCCCCTCATGCCTCCTACTAGATGACAGACAACTTTATTCTATTTTTTATTTTAGATTCAGGGGAACATATGTATGTTTTATACATGCATGTTGCTGCAAAGGACATGATTTCATTCTTTATGGCTGTGTAGTATTCCAGGGTATACATGTACCACATTTTCTTTATTCAATCTGCCATTGATGGGTACCTGGGTTAATTCCATGTCTTTGCTATTGTGAATAGTGCTGCAATGAACATGCAAGAGCATGTGTTTTTGTGGTTCAAGGATTTCTTTTCCTTGGGATATATACCCACTAATGGGATTGCTGGGTAAAATGGTAATTCTATTTTTAGTTCTTTGAGAAATCTCCAAGCTGCTTTTGACAGGGGCTGAACTAATTTCCATTCCCACCAACAGTGTATAAGCATTCCCGTTTCTCTGCAACCTTGCCAGCATCTATTTTTTGACTTTTTAATAATAGCCATTCTGACTGGTGTGAGTTGTTATCTCATTGTGGTTTTGATTTGCATCTCTAATGATTAGTGGTATTGCGCATTTTTTCATCTGTTTGTTGGCTGCTTATATGACTTCTTTTGAGAAGTGTCTGTTTATGCCCTTTGCTCACTTTGTAATAGGGGTTTTTTTTTCTTGTTGATTTGTTTAAGTTCCCTATAGAGTCTGGATATTAGGCCTTTGTCAGATGCATAATTTGCAAATGTTTTCTCCCATTCTGTAGGTTGTCTATTTATTAATAGTTTCTTTTGCTGTGCGGAAGCTCCTTAGTTTCATTGCATCCCAGTCTGACAACTTATTAAAATGCTTCTTCTTATCTTACTTTTTTGAATTTTCTTCAGTAGGAATATATACTTTCTACTATATTATGGTAAAAACATATACTTTTTACTATATAATAGTAAAAATATACTTTCTACAATATATAATTTAATTTTTAAAAATTTCATTGTTTTCACATTTTTGTATACCTATCTTAATACTTTGAGTCAAAATTCAGTCAAAATAGTCTTCAGCTTTGTTATAAAGAACAGTCATTTGTAGATATCCTGAAATGATTTTGATACAGCTAAATTTCAATTTTCATTCCTTTCTCTAACAGTTATAATTTGATATAATTTGATTTTCAGTGTTTCACCATCTTAGATATTTTTCAGCTTTTTTTTTCTCTTTCATTTTAGACATTGTCTACATACGTAATGATCATTATCACCTAGAGGGTCCTCATTCAGTTTGCTTTAATAGACTTGTCATCTGTGTCAATCCAAGTCCAGGGAATTGGCTGTTTATTTTTTTCCTTAATTTAACATTTGTGTGTCGATAGAAATTTGAGTGCTTGATTTTCTCTATTTATTTATTTATTTATTTTTTCAGCTTTCATCATTTTATTTATTTTTTTCTTTTTATTATTATTATTATTATTATTATACTTTAGGCTCTATGGTACATGTGCGCAATGTGCAGGTAAGTTACATATGTATACATGTGCCATGCTGGTGCGCTGCACCCACCAACTCGTCATCTAGCATTAGGTATATCTCCCAATGCTATCCCTCCCCCATCCCCTCACCCCACAATAGTCCCCGAAGTGTGATGTTCCCCTTCCTGTGACCATGTGTTCTCATTGTTCAATTCCCACCTATGAGTGAGAATATGCGGTGTTTGGTTTTTTGTTCTTGCGATAGTTTACTGAGAATGATGATTTCCAATTTCATCCATGTCCCTACAAAGGACATGAACTCATCATTTTTTATGGCTGCATAGTATTCCATGGTGTATATGTGCCACATTTTCTTAATCCAGTCTATCATTATTGGACATTTGGGTTGGTTCCAAGTCTTTGCTATTGTGAATAATGCCGCAATAAACATACGTGTGCATGTGTCTTTATAGCAGCATGATTTATAGTCCTTTGGGTATATACCCAGTAATGGGATGGCTGAGTCAAATGGAATTTCTAGTTCTAGATCCCTGAGGAGTCGCCACACTGACTTCCACAAAGGTTGAATTAGTTTACAGTCCCACCAACAGTGTAAAAGTGTTCCTATTTCTCCACATCCTGTCCAGCACCTGTTGTTTCCTGACTTTTTAATGATTGCCATTCTAACTGGTGTGACATGGTATCTCATTGTGGTTTTGATTTGCATTTCTCTGATGGCCAGTGATGGTGAGCATTTTTTCATGTGTTTTTTGGCTGCATAAATGTCTTCTTTTGAGAAGTGCCTGTTCATGTCCTTCGCCCACTTTTTGATGGGGTTGTTTGTTTTTTTCTTGTAAATTTGTTGGAGTTCACTGTAGATTCTGGATATTAGCCCTTTGTCAGATGAGTAGGTTGCAAAAATTTTCTCCCATTTTGTAGGTTGCCTGTTCACTCTGATGGTAGTTTCTTTTGCTGTGCAGAAGCTCTTTAGTTTAATTAGATCCCATTTGTCAATTTTGGCTTTTGTTGCCATTGCTTTTGGTGTTTTAGACATGAAGTCCTTGCCTATGCCTATGTCCCGAATGGAATGCCTAGGTTTTCTTCTAGGGTTTTTATGGTTTTAGGTCTAACATTTAAGTCTTTAATCCATCTTGAATTAATTTTTGTATAAGGTGTAAGGAAGGGATCCAGTTTCAGCTTTCTACATATGGCTAGCCAGTTTTCCCAGCACCATTTATTAAATAGGGAATCCTTTCCCCATTGCTTGTTTTTGTCAGGTTTGTCAAAGATCAGATAGTTGTAGATATGTGGCATTATTTCTGACGGCTCTGTTCTGTTCCATTGATCTATATCTCTGTTTTGGTACCAGTACCATGCTGTTTTGGTTACTGTAGCCTTGTAGTATAGTTTGAAGTCAGGTAGTGTGATGCCTCCAGCTTTGTTCTTTTGGCTTAGGATTGACTTGGCGATGCGGGCTCTTTTTTGGTTTCATATGAACTTTAAAGTAGTTTTTTCCAATTCTGTGAAGAAAGTCATTGGTAACTTGATGGGGATGGCATTGAATCTGTAAATTACCTTGGGAAGGATGGCCATTTTCATGATATTGATTCTTCCTACCCATGAGCATGGAATGTTCTTCCATTTGTTTGTATCCTCTTTTATTTCCTTGAGCAGTGGTTTGTAGTTCTCCTTGAAGAGGTCCTTCACATCCCTTGTAAGTTGGATTCCTAGGTATTTTATTCTCTTTGAAGCAATTGTGAATGGGAGTTCACTCATGATTTGGCTCTCTGTTTGTCTGTTATTGATGTATAAGAATGCTTGTGATTTTTGCACATTGATTTTGTATCCTGAGACTTTGCTGAAGTTGCTTATCAGCTTAAGGAGATTTTGGGTTGATACAATGGGGTTTTCTAGATATACTATCATGTCATCTGCAAACAGGGACAATTTGACTTCCTTTTTTCCTACTTGAATACCCTTGATTTCCTTCTCCTGCCTAATTGCCCTGGCCAGAACTTCCAACACTATGTTGAATAGAAGTGGTGAGAGAGGGCATCCCTGTCTCGTGCCAGTTTTCAAAGGGAATGCTTCCAGTTTTTGCCCATTCAGTATGATATTGGCTGTGGGTTTGTCATAAATAGCTCTTATTATTTTGAGATACGTCCCATCAATACCTAATTTATTGAGAGTTTTTAGCATGAAGCGTTGTTGAATTTTGTCAAAGGCCTTTTCTGCATCTATTGAGATAATCATGTGGTTTTTGTCTTTGGTTCTGTTTATATGCTGGATTACATTTATTGATTTGCGTATATTGAACCAGCCTTGCATCCCAGGGATGAAGCCCACTTGGTCATGGTGGATAAGCTTTTTAATGTGCTGCTGGATTCTGTTTGCCAGTATTTTATTGAGGATTTTTGCATCAATGTTCATCAAGGATATTGGTCTAAAATTCTCTTTTTTTGTTGGGTCTCTGCCAGGCTTTGGTATCAGGATGATCCTGGCCTCATAAAATGAGTTAGGGAGGATTCCCTCTTTTTCTATTGATTGGAATAGTTTCAGAAGGAATGGTACCAGCTCCTCCTTGTACCTCTGGTAGAATTCGGCTGTGAACCCATCTGGTCCTGGACTTTTTTTGGTTGGTAAGCTATTGATTATTGCCACAATTTCAGCTCCTGTTATTGGTCTATTCAGAGATTCAACTTCTTCCTGGTTTAGTCTTGGGAGGGTGTATGTGTTGAGGAATTTATCCATTTCTTCTAGATTTTCTAGTTTATTTGCGTAGAGGTGTTTGTAGTATTCTCTGATGGTAGTTTGTATTTCTGTGGGATCGGTGGTGATATCCCCTTTATCATTTTTTATTGCATCTATTTGATTCTTCTCTCTGTTTTTCTTTATTAATCTTGCTAGCGGTCTATCAATTTTGTTGATCCTTTCAAAAAACCAGCTCCTGGATTCATTGATTTTTTGAAGGGTTTTTTGTGTCTCTATTTCCTTCAGTTCTGCTCTGATTTTAGTTATTTCTTGCCTTCTGCTAGCTTTTGAATGTGTTTGCTCTTGCTTTTCTAGTTCTTTTAATTGTGATGTTAGGGTGTCGATTTTGGATCTTTCCTGCTTTCTGTTGTGGGCATTTAGTGCTATAAATTTCCCTCTACACACTGCTTTGAATGCATCCCAGAGATTCTGGTATGTTGTGTCTTGGTTCTCATTGGTTTCAAAGAACATCTTTATTTCTGCCTTCATTTTGTTATGTACCCAGTAGTCATTCAGGAGCAGGTTGTTCAGTTTCCATGTAGATGAGCGGTTTTGAGTGAGATTCTTAATCCTGAGTTCTAGCTTGATTGCACTGTGATCTGAGAGATAGTTTGTTATAATTTCTGTTCTTTTACATTTATTGAGGAGAGCTTTACTTCCAAGTATATGGTCAATTTTGGAATAGGTGTGGTGTGGTGCTGAAAAAAATGTACATTCTGTTGATTTGGGGTGGAGAGTTCTGTAGATGTCTATTAGGTCCGCTTGGTGCAGAGCTGAGTTCAATTCCTGGGTATCCTTGTTGACTTTCTGTCTCGTTGATCTGTCTAATGTTGACAGTGGGGTGTTAAAGTCTCCCATTATTAATGTGTGGGAGTCTAAGTCTCTTTGTAGGTCACTCAGGACTTGCTTTATGAATCTGGGTGCTCCTGTATTGGGTGCATATATATTTAGGATAGTTAGCTCTTCTTGTTGAATTAATCCCTTTACCATTATGTAATGGCCTTCTTTGTCTCTTTTGATCTTTGTTGGTTTAAAGTCTGTTTTATCAGAGACTAGGATTGCAACCCCTGCCTTTTTTGTTTTCCATTTGCTTGGTAGATCTTCCTCCATCCTTTTATTTTGAGCCTATGTGTGTCTCTGCACGTGAGATGGGTTTCCTGAATACAGCACACTGATGGGTCTTGAGTCTTTATCCAGTTTGCCAGTCTGTGTCTTTTAATTGGAGCATTTAGTCCATTTACATTTAAAGTTAATATTGTTATGTGTGAATTTGATCCTGTCATTATGATGTTAGCTGGTTATTTTGCTCGTTAGTTGATGCAGTCTCTTCCTAGTCTCGATGGTCTTTACATTTCGGTATGATTTTGCAGTGGCTGGTACCGGTTGTGCCTTTCCATGTTTAGCGCTTCCTTCAGGAGCTCTTTTAGGGCAGGCCTGGTGGTGACAAAATCTCTCAGCATTTGCTTGTCTGTAAAGGATTTTATTTCTCCTTCACTTGTGAAGCTTAGTTTGGCAGGATATGAAATTCTGGGTTGAAAATTCTTTTCTTTAAGAATGTTGAATATTGGCCCCCACTCTCTTCTGGCTTGTAGGGTTTCTGCCGAGAGATCCGCTGTTAGTCTGATGGGCTTCCCTTTGATGGTAACCCGACCTTTCTCTCTGGCTGCCCTTAACATTTTTTCCTTCATTTCAACTTTGGTGAATCTGACAATTATGTGTCTTGGAGTTGCTCTTCTCGAGGAGTATCTTTGTGGCGTTCTCTGTATTTCCTGAATCTGAATGTTGGCCTGCCTTGCTAGATTGGGGAAGTTCTCCTGGATAATATCCTGCAGAGTGTTTTCCAACTTGTTTCCATTCTCCCCGTCACTTTCAGGTACACCAATCAGATGTAGATTTGGTCTTTTCACATAGTCCCACATTTCTTGGAGGCTTTGCTCGTTTCTTTTTATTCTTTTTTCTCTAAACTTCCCTTCTCGCTTCATTTCATTCATTTCGTCTTCCAGGGCTCCTGAGGCTTCTGCATTCTTCACGTAGTTCTTGAGCCTTGGTTTTCAGCTCCATCAGCTCCTTTAAGCACTTCTCTGTATTGGTTATTCTAGTTATACATTCTTCTAAATTTTTTTCAAAGTTTTCAACTTCTTTGCCTTTGGTTTGAATATCCTCCCGTAGCTCTGAGTAATTTGATCGTCTGAAGCCTTCTTCTCTCAGCTCGTCAAAGTCATTCTCCGTCCAGCTTTGTTCCGTTGCTGGTGAGGAACTGCGTTCCTTTGGAGGAGGAGAGGTACTCTGCTTTTTAGAGTTTCCAGTTTTTCTGCTCTGTTTTTTCCCCATCTTTGTGGTTTTATCTACTTTGGTCTTTGATGATGGTGATGTACAGATGGGTTTTTGGTGTGGGTGTACTTTCTGTTAGTTTTCCTTTTAACAGACAGGACCCTCAGCTGCAGGTCTGTTGGAGTACCTGGCCGGCCGTGTGAGGTGTCAGTCTGCCCCTGCTGGGGGGGTGCCTCCCAGTTAGGCTGCTCGGGGGTCAGGGGTCAGGGACCCACTTGAGGAGGCAGTCAGCCCGTTCTCAGATCTCCAGCTGCGTGCTGGGAGAACCACTGCTCTCCTCAAAGCTGTCAGACAGGGACATTTAAGTCTGCAGAGGTTACTGCTGTCTTTTTGTTTGTCTGTGTCCTGCCCCCAGAGGTGGAGCCTACAGAGGCAGGCAGGCCTCCTTGAGCTGTGGTGGGCTCCACCCAGTTCAAGCTTCCAGGCTGCTTTGTTTACCTAAGCGAGCCTGGGCAATGGCGGGCGCCCCTCCCCCAGCCTCGCTGCCGACTTGCTGTTTGATTTCAGACTGCTGTGCTAGCAATCAGCCAGACTCCGTGGGCGTAGGACCCTCTGGGCCAGGTGCGGGCTATACTCTCCTGGGGCACCGTTTCCTAAGCCCGTCGGAAAAGCACAGTATTCGGGTGGGAGTGGCCCGATTTTCCAGGTGCCGTCTGTCACCCCTGGAAAGGGAACTCCCTGACCCCTTGCGCTTCCCGAGTGTGGCAATGCCTCGCCCCTGCTTCGGCTGGCGCACGGTGCACTCACCCACTGACCTGCGCCCACTCTCTGGCACTCCCTAGTGAGATGAACACGGTACCTCAGATGGAAATGCAGAAATCACCCGTCTTCTGCGTCGCTCGCGCTGGGAGCTGTAGACCGGAGCTGTTCCTATTCGGCTGTCTTGGTTCCTCCCGATTTTCTCTATTTAGTGTACATCAGTTAATGTCCAATTATAATCTTTTCCTTTTACCAGTACAAAGCTTATTATTACTTTCACATGGCTTGTGGAGTTTGGTACTTTCTTTGCACTGTGATATGTCTTTACATAATAAATATTAGAACAGTACCTATGTAAGTTTTTGCAGGTTTTATTCTTTCAGCTTTTGCTATTAAAACCTGCATATATGTAGACATTATTGTTCTGTTGGTTGTGACCTGGCTCTGTGTTCCTGCCCTTGAAGATTTGTGAATGAGTCATGTTTCTTCTATAACAATTGTGTTTGACTTAAAAAAGAAAATCTTGGCTCAGATGTCTGATTCTGACATCACTTACTTTTTGCTGCAGATTCTTTTTGCTACAGATTCTGTTTTCCCCAGATTCTTCCCTGACTCTGACCACCATGGTTCTTTTGGGTATGAGGTCAATTTACTACCTATGACCTTCGCTTCTTCCCTACCTATGATTAGCCACTATGCAGACTTGGCATAAAGCATCTCAGAAGTTCTCCCTAGTACATCAATTTCTAGGACTTTCCTTTTGCCTATGCAGACAGCTTTACTCTGATTCCTTTCTAACCTATGCTGTTAATTGCAAGATAAGCATACCCAAATTAAGGACTCCTTGCAACACACAGTCAACTTCTCCCTGAGTTAAGGAAGGAATGCTCCTTGAAAAGGAAGAGAGAAAGCTCTGCTCCCCACCCCTCCCACATTCTCTTTGGAAGGGAGCAAGAGAGGTTTCAGGGACTTATTTCTAAGTGCAACACTTAAGTTTGGCCTGTGAGCGGTAAATAGTCCATTATCAGGGAAAAAAAGTCTTACCATTACATAGTCAAAAACATAGACAAATACAGAATTTGTTGCATCAAACTTTACTTTTTCCAAGGAATCAGCCATCAGTCCATACACATCATATGGGCATCAGGGGCCTCCTTCTCCTTCCCTTTCCCTCTTTTTTTCTAATGTCTTGTTCACATTTTTGCATCTTTCCAGAGCTCTGCTTCTTAGTCAATAAGTTTGTGATCTTCCTTCTAGATGCATCTGAATGGCAGCAGCAGGCCCTGAGCTCATTAGCCTTTGCATGTTATCTGCATCCTTTCAGGTGCCTGAACTTTCTCTCTGTCTCTTTCTCTCTCTCAAGAATTCTTACCACCTCTTGTGGTCTGAGTTATTATACTTTATTATACTAACAGATTCTCTGTCTTTTTTGGGTCTCACCAATAGCCTCCTCCTGAGAAGGCGACTATGTGAGGAAGAAAAGTGGCCGGTGAAAAAGGGTAAAGAAGCTCCATCCTGTCACATAAGTATTCATAGTACCTCTTTGAAAAGACTCCAAAGTTTCTTGTGCAGATAGTAGAGAGGGCAAGAAGAAGACTTAACACTTCTGGTTGCTTTTGTTCTTGTAGGAAAAGCGGAGTGAGTGCCTAAAGTAGATAGGAAAAGGAGCTGCTTGCTGTCACCACTGGGGCTTGGTCAGAGCTGCCTCCTGCAGGTCCTTCATGGACTTAGTGATTGTGTATCCTTTTGACACTTAGGTTTGTGAAGGTAGAAACAAGACAAGCTTTTCTCTCTATGACTTTTTGGGAATGGAGGAAAGAGGACAATTTTGGGCAAGACATTTGATACTTTATATAGAAAGTCATTATAACACTTTTTCCTTTTTGTTTTTTCTACTGGAAGTGCCTACCCTAGGATAAGACTCTTTCCACCAATTTCTCTTTTTCTTTCTTTCCTTCTTTCTTTCTTTCTTTCTTTTTCTTTCTTTCTTTCTTTCTTTCTTTCTTTCTTTCTTTCTTTCTTTCTTTCTTTCTTTCTTTCTTTCTTTCTTTCTTTCTTTCTTTCTCTCTCTTTCTCTCTTTCTCTCTTTCTCTTTTTCTCTTTCTTTCTTTCTTTCTCTCTCTCTTTCTTTCTTTCCTTTGTTTTTTTTTTTGACAGAGTCTCACTCAGTCACCTAGGCTGGAGTGTGCAATGGCATGGTCTTGGCTCACTGCAACCTCGGCTTTCCAGGTTCAAGAGATTCTCCTGCCTCAGCCTCCCAAGTAGCTGGGATTACAGGTGCGTGCCACCATGCCCAGCTAATTTTCATATTTTTTAGTAGAGACGAGGTTTCACCATGTTGGCCAGGCTGGTCTTGAACTCCTGACCTCAAATGATCTGCCCGCCTCAGCCTCCCAAAGTACTGGGATTACAGGCATGAGACACCTTGCCTGGCCTCCACCAATTTCTTATCCACACCACAGACCCTACCCCTTGGAGAAGCATGTGACCTCTAATACATCTTTTTTTCTTTTGTTTTCTTTCTTTTCTTTTTCTTTTTTTTTTTTTTTTTTTGAGACAAGGTCTCCCTCTGTTGCCCAGGCTGGAGTGCAGTGATGTGATCATAGCTCACTGCAGCCTCCACCTCCCTGGCTGAAGTAATTCTCCCACCTTAGCCTCCCGGGTAGCTGGGACTACAGGCATGAGCCACCATGCCTGTCTCATTTTTTGTATTTTTTTAGAGACAGGGTTTCGCCATGTTGCCCAGGCTGGTCCTGAGCACATGGGCTCAAGCAATCTGCCTGACTTGGCCTTCCAAAGTGCTGGGATGACAGGCGTGAGCCACTGTGCTTGGCCAGACCTCTAATATATCTGAGTGCAATTATTCAGTGCAGTAACTTCGGGATCCTTTTCTTTACAGCCAGCGAAAGCAGTTTCCCAGGTTTGTGCACAAGCATTATTTTTGAGAGTGGTTCATCAATTTATTAAAATAATTTATGTTTTAACTATATTGTGATAGGAATGGCCTGATTTGGCTGTATTAGGAACTGTGACCAATAGTTGATATTTGCAAGATGACATCAGTTACATGTGCTTTTTTTCAAGATACTTCTGTCAAATGATGAGTTCACAGGTTCTACATCTGTTTTGAGCTTAGGAGGTAGTAAGTTTGGTAATGTTTATTGTTTTCTAATGCATGGTTTTTGTCAAAGTTTTACAAAATTTTTGGTTAAATTTATTATGTGACATTTGAGATTGAGTTAGTACTTCTGCTTTTTGGTCTGATTTTCAGATAGTTACTCTAAAGATATGGCTAGTTCTACATCTAAAACAAAAAAAGGAAAGTTTACATTTTCTTGCAGGACTATTAGAAGCAACACCCTTTTGTATCAGGGGTTGATCATTAGGGGATGGAGATGGGCCTCTACTGGAAGGAGTTTATGCTGCACATTTACTCAAGAAGGTAGTGGACAGATGAATGAAAAGGTCCTAATCACCAATATTTGCTGAATAGGTTCTGAGGAATTAGTACCTTAACTTCCAGCACGTATAACACACAGGCTTCAAGCTGTAGCTGAATTCTGGTAGCATCTCTTCTCATCCTCTCTCCTTTTCAAGTTAGTCTGACAGTTTCTTCTTTCTAATATTTTATATAAAAACATTTCTGGTGAGGGACAGGCTAGAAGCCTAAAGTATTTCCACAAATGAAGATTTTTTTCCCCACAGCTCTAGCTTCTTCCACATCCTGTTAGATTCCTGGTTATAACATACCAAAGCTAAATTAATTTAGAGCAGTTTTAGGTTCACAGCAAAACTGAGATGTATAGAGATTTCCCATATACCCCCTTGCCCTAACACATACATAGCTTCCCCCATTATCAACATTCCCCACTGAAGTGGTATATTTGTTACAACTGATGAAACTACATTGACAGTTAAGAAAAAATAAAAAGTAGTAACTTATTTTAAAGATCATGTTGATTTCCAGTACACTCTTCCATTTGATATCACTTAGGCTAATACCTTAATCAATTCTCAATCTCTGTGTATACCCTCTTGGAATGGCGTGCCCACCAACCCCAGCACAGGAGGAGTAATAGGGCTGTAGCGACTCACTCAGGTATTAACTTACTCTATGTATACAGGCAAATCAATCCAATTGCATGACGATATTTGCCTGCCTAAAAGGGACATTTTAAAACAAAAGAAAATAAACATGGGGTGAGATTGATTTTAATTTGATTATTTCCAGATTAATTTGTTAATTCTTAGTAACAAATGATAGGAACAATCAGTGTTCTTGGTGCTATGATTATGAACACAAAGAAGACATACTCCTACCGTCAAGTTGTATATTGTCAAGAGGGGAAAATCAGCTCATGAAGAGATGGTGATAATTATATGCACCAAAATCAGTGCTAGATACTCAGGGGCTTATGAGAGCCTGGAAGAGGGGTATCTAACCCTGTCTGAGGTTGATGGTGAAGGAGATGGATAGAAAAGAATTCCCTTAACTGCTGACTCCCAAGTTTAAAATAAAAGGATAAGTTTGAGCGAAAGAGATGAATAAGCTGGGGTGGAAAAAGAAGAGAGAATGGTATTGTTGGCAGAGCGTACAGCATTAGCAAAGCTTTGGAGTCCAGAAAGAGCATTGTGCATATTGGAGGGAACATCGAGCAGTTTAACGTTGCTCAGGGGTAAAGCATAGAAAGGGAGAGGTGAGAGATGAGGGCAGATAATTAGGCAGGGGCATTACCTGCCATGTTAAGGAGTTTGGACATTTTCCTATAGCTGATGTTTTGCTAGTAAAGTTTAAAATGGCACATGACAGAGTTCCGCCTTTAATCGGACCATAACTTCAATTTCTTTCTGCTTTGAGGAACTGCAGGTTATTTGTCAACCCAATGGTGTTAGAGGTGTTTTTCCCCTGATGAGTGGACAAGCCGAATTCTTCAGAGAGATGCTGCTGCCTGACCCATATGGCCCACTGACAGTTTGACAGTTGACAGCTTTTAGTCAGACTAGACTCACTTAAGCTGCTTACCCATCCTGAGGCGAGCACGCGGCCAGCGCCCGGACTCCACATCATTCTGGCTGTCTTAATTGGGCACTAATTAAATGTTTTGGCTGGAAACCTCTCCTTGCCATGGCTGAATGGACTCATTTGAGGCCAGTATTTCAGGGAAACATCTTGTTAGGCTGATCAGAATCCCTGTTTAAAAGGAAAATGCATATATTCAGTTTGTTCCTTCCTATTTTGGCCTAAGGATTTATCTCTTTTTTGCCTTTGAGAAAAAAACCCTAAAAATTTAAAAGGATGTATGTGTATGTATATATGTACAGATTCACATGTATAAATAACATATATATTCATATGTATATATCCTCATTCATATACACACACACGTGCACATACATACATACACACACACGCACGGCTCAAGATAGGAGCTGATGGAAAGCATAGCTCTACAGCCAAGGGGTCACATCCAAATTTTGTTTAACATCTACTTTAAGCTACACATATAGTTAATCTGCCTGTGGCTTATTTTCTTTATTTGTGACAAAGTCACAGGGAAAACATTAGAATGTTAGCATAATATTTCAGAGTGAAAGTTAGGGATGAGGATAATTCACCTCGAATCCTAGGGCATTTACAAAAGGATAGATAGATGGGCTGAGATCTGTTTTCTGTCTTTACTTAGCTGTTGCATGCTGATAGCTATTTCTTTCTCAAATCATTCCAAAAGCAGAGTAGATAGCCAAGTGTTTGGGTTTCAAAGGGCTATCTTCAGTCTACATTGCAAAGAGTGCCTGCAGTATCAACAAGGCTAAGCAGTAGGTACAGCAAATGCATTGAAGAAGAATATATTGAATGCACCAACCATCTGCAGACCTTCAGGTGTTGGTTTTATAGCCATTGAAGGCATTGGAGGGGGTTATATCATTAACATGAAATAACAGTTGTTATTTCTTAGGAATTCCTCCACTTTCTGAAACTATACCTCTCTTATGAATTTTGCTTTTCTGGTAAAATAAGCCTAGTAATGTGATTTTTTTCCCCAAAATAATAATGGTATTAATTGTATTAAACAAGAACTAACATGAAAATTGAGATTTGTGGAGGCTAAAATTAATTCCTAAATTATAATTTTCTATGAAGAAATAGAATTAGATAACAGGGTTTCAAGGTGATTTCTTCTCTAAAAAGGAAAAATAAGATGTGCTCCAGTTCATGTATCTTCAACACTTTCAATTATCTTAATATGTATTAATATATATTATATGTGATAAGTATAGGTTTATAAGAGAAAACCTCATCAATTAGCTATTCTTGAGTACATTTGCATTTGGTTACTAAGGAATAACCCGTTCATGATCAACAATGGTAAAACAGAGCACAGTAAAACACTGCTCTATCTGAACTAAAGTAGATCTTCAAAACCTCTTTGATGTGTGTGCTTCTTTAGGTCTTAAGGACACATTAAAGTGTATGTTGAACTTTCTAATATTCACTTTATTTAACGAGAAATGTTTTCCTTCTTGTTTTGCCACTATCTTTCCCTTCCATATCCACTCCCCCATTCTTTTATTTTATTTTTTGTTCTGAGAAATGATTCTGTGTGTTCTTTTCCTATTTAAAATTTAAAGAGTTACATTTGGGAGAGGAACAATGTAGGGAAAGGAAACCCCTGGAGTGTGTCTGATGTGATCGTTCTCCTCTGTGCCACCATTTTTCCTCCTGCTGTGGGAGCGCTAAATGATAATGCCTGATACCTTACTGAATAAAGCCTGACACGGTTTCCAGCTGTGAGCATATGATCAGTTTTTATGTTTGATTTTTGCACACAAGTATACTACTGCAAGCATGTCCACAAACTACTTCACAAATGCTTTAAGGGGGGAATTGCTCTTGAGTGAATAAAACATTAAACAAACACTAAGTAATTGCATGAAAAAATAAAAAACCTTCATTTATTTTAGAAAGCCATGTTTCTGTTCAAACCCAGACTTTTAAAATAAATTTAATTTATATTAAATGGTCAGATATAACCACATAACCAATCCTCTATGAATTTACTTGCAAGCGAATTTTAATCTGAGATGAGTTGTCCAAACAGAAAAGAGACTGTTACTTCCTGTACTTTGCTACAATGATTAAATATGATTGTAATTATACAATATGTTGATTCATTTGTGAGAAACATTGACTAATATATCCACTATTATGTCATCTTAAAATGGAGTCTCATAGGCTGTAATTTTTAAATCCATATTTTTCTTGAAGCAGCATATTACACATATATGATCCTGGTTTTAATGATATATTTTGGTAATAGTCTTAGATGTTAGAGTATTCTGTGTTAATGCCTATCTTATAATAGACAATATGTATTTCTTATTGTTAATTTGTTGATATTTATAAAAAAGCTAGCTATTCCAATTAGTAATTCTGAATTTAAAAATAAGATATTATTAAAACAAAAACAAATTATCAGATACTTACAGTTAATTCTGAAATCCTACTGCTGTCATTTACAAGGTGTCTGGTGTGCCATGATGTTTATTAACATCAAAATTAATCATACACTTCTTGGCTCACCTCACTGATCAGAGGGCAAAAAGGCGGGGATTGGGGTAGCTCCTGAAGGAGAACACTAGCAGACAAAAAGAAATTTTATTTTTAGTGATGAGATGGTTTGATCATTGCTTGTGGCTTAGTGGTTTAGAGATGGAAGGATAGGTGCATAATTTATAAATAAATGATAAGTACCTATACTCATATTTTTTAAAGCATTCTACTTCCATGCAGAATTCCATTTTCTGAATCCCACCCACTGCTTGTCCACCTGCAAGCACCAGACCAAGAGAGGAGGCCACTCCTATTCTCAGGCTTGTTAATATTAGATACAATATAATATTACATACAAGGGACAGGGATGTTACATTTAGAGAGAATTAAGATTTCAAGTTTCCCAACAAAAGTAGAAAAAACAAACATTCCGTCCTCAACTTTAGCTTTTAAAGATGTTGTAGAAGTATATGAAAAAATGGAGAAAGGATGGTGATAGTAATAGAATGGTTCTGTTAGTGATAACATGCTTGTTTTTAACTTATGCACCCACTTTAAACCCCAACTGAACATTTCTAGTGGCTACTTGTTTTCTTGTAGAAATCTAGTATTTCCTGATTATCCTGATTATTGACAGAAATTTTAGCTGTGTCCTTACCATGGGTGACAGTATTAAATCACTGTAGATATGCAGTCATCATCTTTAGGGCCAGTCTTTACTATCCCAAAAAAGAGAAATAAATAAAGGAGAGGAATGGCAGTGAGTTATTAGAACCTCTGCAGAGAAACTACTTACCAACACTGCTTTCATGAACTTTCCTTGTCAATGGGCTAGCAAAAAGAACAATGCTAGTCATTCACATAGACATGGAATTTGTGAATTTCTGAAGATTGGGGATTATTTCCAGTCCTGTTTTGGATTTTCATGAGCCATTAACTATTCTCTCTCTCTCTGTAAAGTATACGTGCAAAATATGCAATGTTAAACATATTTTTTAAATGTATATATGTTAAAGATATGTTAAACGTGTTCATATATGTATTCATGTATTCATATATAAACATGTATTCATATATTCTCATGATGTGTTAGACATTATTCAATATATGTTAAATAATGTATGTGTAAGATATATCTGTCTATCCATCCATCCATCCATCCAACCATGTATCTCCTTGAAGTGTGAGATTAATAAATGGCCATATTTCTTTCAGCTGTTATGTTAGAACTTTAAAAAATATATGGTGTTTGAGAGTGATGGGGAACTGGTGTGGGAATTTGCCAGGATAAATACTTCCAGGATAGGATGGAATATGGGAAAAATGGCAAATGTGGGAGAGAGTAGAGAGTTACCAGATATTTCGTAGCAATTGAGACAATCTGTGTCATGAACAAAATTACTCATTTGTATACTTCAGTTATTCTTCTGTTGAGTATAGATAATAATATTTCTTATCTCACATGCCCCAAGCTTCCGTTCCCAAACAGCTGCCATATACTAGGTCTCTTGCAGTTTATGACATCCAGAGGCAGAAGAAACGAATGCCTTTTTTTTTTTTTTTTGAGACGGAGTCTCACTCTGTCGCCCAGTGGTGAGATCTCGGCTCACTGCAAGCTCCGCCTCCCAGGTTCACGCCATTCTCGTGCCTCAGCCTCCCGAGTAGCTGGGAATACAGGCGCCCACCACCACGCCTGGGTAATTTTTTGTATTTTTAGTAGAGACGGTGTTTCACCATGTTAGCCAGGATGTTCTCGATTTCCTGACCTCGTGATCCGCCCGTCTTGGCCTTCCAAAGTGCTGGGATTACAGGCGTGAGCCACCGCGCCCGGCCGGAATGCGTCTGATTTTCGTACCATTTAAAGAGGTGAAAAGCTCCCCTAGAAATCTCCCTGTAGATGCTCCGTGGTATTTCTTTGGCCAGAATCGTGGCACCTGCCTGTGTTTGAACCAGACACTTATATGAGGGATGTGTTTTTCTGAGGCAGCAAAAGAGAAGACATTGGTCAGTTCAGAACAAGAAAAGGCAGTCTTCTAAAGCTTTTTGTCCCGCAGTTTCAAATAAGAAAAAACCTTCTGACCCATAAGAGTTAGGAATTTTGTACAGAGTCATTACAAATGTCGTCATCTAAATCCTGTTTGATGCAGAAAGGTGTCAGTGGCTTTAAAATTTTTTCAGTTTAAGTCATTCAGAAATTCTTTCGAAGTATACATTGATAAGACATAAACAGTCTACCACCTTATCTCCTAGATAAATCCAGATTCTGAATGTGTTTCTACCACCACTGTTTCCCAATTAAACAGCCAAAAAAGTCAGTCCTTAGAATGGATTAATGACCTGCAAAATTCCATTTAAACATCGCCATTCTTGAGTTTTATTAGTGGAAAAATACAAACTGGTCTGTGGTCATGGATTATTACAGATTCACTCCAGACTGCTGAATTGAACTCTGATGAACCTGCGACACTCTCCATTAAACCTCAAAATGAGCTTTCTCTTAATTGGGGAGTAGGAAGGGAAAGTAAACTAGTGGCTGGTAAATGCCAGATTTGTGAATCACTTCTTTATTTTGGACAAGAGTGTTGAAACGTTTTTAGATGTGCATGGAATTAAAAGAGAACACGGTGGGGAAAGGAATTTATTTATTTATCAAGCCCTACACTTTTTCTGGGCAAATGTATGCATGGTATTTTTTAGACCTCAATATAATGCAAGAGGAAAGTAGTATTGTACTCATTTTTAGAGGATAAAATTGATTCTAGGAAGGTTAAGTGACTTGTGCCAGGCTAAATAATTACTAGTGGCCCTAGGATTGAAACAAAAGCATTCTGTAGATATTTATTGAGTTAAGCTCTAGCTACTAATATATATATATACACACATATATGTATATATACGTATATATATACATATATACTTATATATGTATACACGTGTGTGTATATATGTGTATATATGTATATATGTATATATATGTATATATGTGTATATATATATGTGTGTGTGTATATATATATATGTGTGGTGAAAGAACCAGACATGATCTTTGTCTTTCTGGGGCTTATGGTTTAGAAGGGAAAACTAATATTAAAAAAAAAAAACTTCATGTAAAAATATATGTGATTATAAAGTTTGATAAGTATTATGAATAAAAAGTTCAGGAGGACATAATTTTCATTGGAATGTCAGAATATGTAAGTAGGGACCTGAAAAATGAGGAACTATTATCTAGGTGAAGCATGGAGATAATTCTGTTCCCTCCAAGGAAATGGCCTATGTCAAGGCTCCAAGTAGGAGATAAAAACTGACTGGAATAACCAGAGCATAGTAATTGAGGGCTGGTGAGATGAGGCTAGAAAATAGGCAAGGACCAGATTTTTGTAGAGCTTTGGAAGACATGATATGGATTTAGATTTTTATCTAAAATGCAGGTAGGCCGGGCACAGTGGCTCATTCCTGTAATCCCAGCACTCTGGGAGGCTGAGGTGAGCGGATCACCTGGGCTCAGGAGTTCAAGACCAGCCTGGCCAACATGATGAAACCCCGTCTCTACTAAAAATACAAAACTTAGTCAGGCATGGTTGCAGGCACCTGTAATCCCCACTACTTGGGAAGCTGAGGCATGAGAATCTCTTGTACCCAGGAAGCAGAGGTTGCAGTGAGCCGAGATTGTGACACTGTACTCCAACCTCACAACAGAGTAAGACTCTATCTCAAAATAAAATAAAATAAATAAAATGCAGAGGAATACCGTTGAATCAGGGCAATGTCATAATTAAGATTCACAAAATCGTACCTGTTGCTATGTAAGAAATGGATTAGAGGGGTTTCTTTCATATCTAGATCATTCAACAAACACTTTTAATCATAATTATATGTGTCTAGTGTTGTTGAATGAAAGAATAAATGAATAATTGGATCTGCAGATGAAATGTAGAACAATGCTTTAAAAGACAAATGAATTTTTGTTAGTCAGCACCAGAGATAGAGTTACGTACTAACATGGCTGTGAGGAAGTATTATAATATGATTCTAAAGATAAAATTTACCTACTTCACATTTTTTATTTCTTTTTTTCCTACTGTTATATATTAATATTAGGTTGGTGCAAAGACGCCTTAGAGATTGT
Source organism: Pongo abelii (assembly GCF_028885655.2). Lineage (NCBI taxonomy): Eukaryota > Metazoa > Chordata > Mammalia > Primates > Hominidae > Pongo > Pongo abelii. The sequence continues at coordinate 73,822,462 of NC_071997.2, read as the reverse complement.
GCTTTTCAGAACTCTCTGCTTAAATTAAATGTATTTCCTTTTTAGGAACTTTAGCTTTCTTTAAGTTAAAGTTTCCTAATGCTGAATACCTAACAACCTGATAAATTATTTTAGAGTTGAAGGAATCAAGAGCTCAAAATATGCCTTTACCCCACAGGTTTTTGAATTCAGAATGATAGCCGCTCAGTGTGTATTTATGTGCTTGCCAGTATATACTAGATATATTTAAAGTTTTTTAGTTCTTTTCCCTCTAAGCAGAGACATTAATGGGCTATTATTGTTATAATGGATGTATTGGTGGTTTATGAAGAAATTACTCTTACGGGTATATGCATATTCACTTGTATATAAAGACAAACATTGACCCTCAAGGTATCCATTTACATTTTAGGCTTTTCAGCTTCCTGACTTACAAGGGAACTATCAATATATTTAAAAATAAACAAAGAAATAACAGAATTAGAAGTCTACATAAAGGATCACCTAACCCACTGCATGGTTTGGATGTGTCTCTCAAAATTTGTGTGTTGGAAACTTAATTCCAAATGCAACAGTGTTGGGAGGTGGAGACTAATGGAAAGGGTTTAGATCAGGAGGGCTTTGCCCTCATGAATAGATTAATTCCACTATGAAAAGGGTTTGAGGGAGTGGGTTCACTCTCTTCTGCTCTTCTTCATGTGAACACCCAGTACCTTGATCTTGGACTTCCCAGCCTCCAGAAGAGTGAGAAATAAATTTCTGTTTTTTAAAATAATTTACCCAGCCTGTGGTATTCTATGATAGTAATAAAAAACAAACTAAAACACCCACCATGTTTATATTTCAAGCAGATAAACTTTTGTAAGGAGTTGGGCTCCTTTTTTGTTGTCATCAAGGGAAGACAGTGTCTCTCCCCACTGGACACATATATCTGCTAAATACAGGTCACTGAGGACCTGTAACAATCTCCTTGAGAGCAGGTCACTATCTGAAGTAGAATATCATTTGGGCTTGTACACCTTGAGACCTCTATGGTGATCAGACATTTGAATATGCTATCCTGTCTGTCTGGAATGTTTTCTTCTCTCCTTTTCACTTCATACTCATCCTTCAAAATGCAGTGATCTTATTTTTTCTAGGGCAGTTTTCCCTGAATTCTCTTTTATGTTAAATTAGATTATACTATCTTTTGGGGCCCTCTGAGTACCATGGAATTTATCACAGCTGAAACTTTACAAATATTTGTGTGGTTATTTGATTAATATTTAGTTTGTGAGCTCCTAAGGTAAATAACAGCTCAATGACAGTGACATCCAGCATATATGAATGCAACCAAGGAAAGGCAATTAATATCTTCAGCAGTTTCACAATAAAACAGTATTTTAAAAATATTTCTTTTTTTTTTTTTTTTTTTGAGACGGAGTTTTGCTGTTGTTGCCCAGGCTGGAGTGCAGTGGCGCGATCTTGACTCACTGCAAACTCCCCCTCCCGCTTTCAAGCGATTCTTCTGCCTCAGCCTCCCAAGTAGCTGGGGCTACAGGCACCTGCCACCATGCCCAGCTAATTTTTTGTATTTTTAGTAGGGACAGGTTTTCACCATGTTGGCCAGGCTGGTCTTGAACTCCTGACCTCAGGTGATCTGCCTACCTCAGCCTCCCAAAGTGCTGGGATTACAGGCTTGAGTCACCACGCCCAGCTTAAAGATATTTCTTATCAAGATTAAGTTTATCACAAAAGATGTCTCATTATTAGAATGCTATACAAATTCGTTCCTTTTTTTACTTATTTATTTATTTTAGAGACAGAGTCTTGCTTTGTCATCCAAGCTGGAGTGCAGTGTTGTGATCATGGCTCACTGCTGCCTCCACCTCCCGGCTGCAAGTGATACACCAACCTCAGCCTTCCAAGTAGCTGGGAGTACAGGCATATGCCACCATGCCTGGCTAATATTTTAAATTTTTGCGGAGATGGCATCTTGCTCTGTTGCTGAGGCTGGCCTTGAACTCCTGGGCTCATGCCATACTCTCACCTTGGCCTCCCAAAGTGCTGGAATTACAGGTGTGAGCCACCATGCCTGGCACCTTTCTCCTTTTCAAATAAATCAACTAAAGTCATGAAAATCAAAGTCTTTTAGCAGTTAATTTCAGTGTCTTGTCTGCAACCCACACTTAGAATTATGTTTTACATCATGACCGTAAACCTGCGAATATGAATAAAAGTTTTATGAAAAACTTCCATCATACTATACGATCTCCCACTGTATTGTAATAAAGGATGCTGATCATAAACCCCCAAACTGATGTACCTTCCATCAATGGGTTGTGATGCAATGTTTGAAAAGCACTTAAAGTGTTTATCTAATTGGGATTCTTCCCTATTACAAAATAAATAACTGAAAATTTAAATTATCTACCCATTGATAGTGTTACATATGCTTTTTTATTTTCTTCTTTATAGTATTCTGTATTGTCTACTTACTAAAATTAAATACATTGCATTTGTACTCAGAAACTAAGTTTAGGGAAATAAAGTTCCTTTTCAGTTATTACTTTGTTACTGCTAAAATATATGCTTTTTTGATATTCTAACAGTCTAAATCTTTGCTTTGCTTTTCACTAACTTCTCAACTCACACTGGTCTCATCTCAACAAAGATTTCTCTTTTTTGAATCTTCATAAAATCCTCCAGCTTCCAATTTGTATCTGAAGAGCTATTACATAAAACTGATTTCCCAGTACTTGTTTGGCAAAGCCTCACTTATATCCAATATTTAGATGCTCTGAAGAGAAGTACTGTGGGTGTCATTCACAATTTAGATTATCAACTTCTGGCCAGGAAATTCACTTTATTGCAGTATGTATAGTGCAAAGTACTTTGTGTTGTTTGTGTTTAACATTGTTTGTTAGTATCATTATCAACATAGTAATGTTATAAATAGCATTGTCAGAAACTACAGCAGTCACCAAGATAACAGCCTTAACAACAGTGGCATGTGCAGTATGCCATTATATTAATTATCACAGTGGATCTGACAGGCTGCTCCTAAGAATTCACATTAGTGAATAGTTTATGATTTTAAACTCAAGAGGAAAACTGGAGAATACATCAATCCTAATACACTGTTGTCTCTGTGAACCTCCTTCTTTTTCTCAGTTTTAAAAAATAAAGAGGAAAATGATAAACCATTACTGAACCACATTCATTAATGGAATTAAATAAGTTGTTAGCTCTGTAATAAAGAAATGTAACAAAGAGTATGTAATTTTTTTGCTCTATAATTTGATCATTGTCATTTGGCTGGATACAAGTAGTTCATCAGAAGGAAATGTGCATACCCAACAAGGTAAAGCTGTGAAAGAAAAGAGAATGTTGCATATTTATATTTCTAAATATGATTCCGTTGAGAAAATATTTTCCTCTGTTGGGGAAAGGAATGGCATATCATCTTTAAGCTGGTTTTATAATTTGGTATGTTGTAGATTCTGTGGTCATGAACATTAGGAGTGGGATAAAAGTCACTGTCACTGCAATGTCCTCCCAATCTTAATAGTAAAACTGAACTTAACAAAAGGATATTTTTCCCTTTGGTATAAATTAAAAGTTGATTGTAATTCATAAAATGAACTTCTAATACTGCTTCTGGAAGCTTTATGTATACATGGATAATTTACTTATTTATTCCTATAGCACTGGACAGATATGAATACTCAAGTAAAGTGTCCTCAATGTTTAGGGGTTCCTACAAAGTATAAAGTTATCTGTTCGTTTATTTACAGTTTTAATTGCTATAAAGGAAATTGTTTGATGGCTTCTGCCTTTATTTTTAGTTTCTTAAGGAATTATTAGATAAACATAGATTTCGATTTTACCAACTATCTTCTTTGATGGTCTGCTATTTGGCTAGCTTCTATCAGAAATCTGTATTACCAATGGCCTTTGAAAGCAGTGAGTATATGAAATTAAATGTTGGAAATAATTATGGTTAAGCAGCAGTCTGAAAATACATGACATGTACTCATTTGTATAATAGGATAATTTCATTTTGCATTCATTTTGGTGTCATAAGAGTTAAACTTGGTTAAATAAATGGTTTATTTGTGTTTTAGGCTTTTATTTATAACTGTATCTTATGTTTTATTTATAACTGTATCTTATGTTTACTTATTTAAAAATATAACATATAACTGTATAGGATTTGTTGAAGATAACTAACTTAGGGTTAACTCATATCATGGCTAGTTTGTATCATATGGTTATTGAGGCAAACTACCTTTATCTCAGATGTTAGGAACTAAGTAAAATCTGACATATTTAATGTTGTGCTTCTATTATGAAATAGTATTTAGATAATTAAATTAAAAAGCAAATTTAGGTTCTTCATCAAGTCAATATTCTAGAGTTGGATCCAGTTGATCTAACTTCAGCTGTTGTCTTTAGACAGCGTGGCTGTCAGTGGTCGTGGTCTTAAATGGAATAAAAAGCAATTCCTAATAAGTTGAAATAAGTCATTCCTTTGAACCTGTTATAAACAAATAACAAGACTTTCATCAGATACTTTTCATAAAAATGAGCAACTTTGTTCCAATACTCTTGGAAAATTCCAAAGGAAATATGCACTCCGTCAGATAGAATGTACATTATAGATGGCTTTGCCAACCTTACTGGTTCACAGATGGCAAAGTGTTAATGGAAACTATCATCTCAAGTCAAACTGTAAGGCCTAGTATTTAGTGTTTTAACTCAAGAAATATTTTCAGACTTACTCTGTTATTTATTTTTAGTTTTTTCTTAGGGAAACTCAGGAATCATAGTAGTGTTCCTCTTTGCTTTTAATGTGAAGGGAATTTGAGCCCTAATTATGTTCACAGGACTCTCCCAAGATGATAGAGCTGGGCTAAGAACTGAGGAGTCTCAATTTCCAGCTCTGACCTCTATGCAGCAACTAATATTGGCATGCAACCTCTGGTCATATATTCGTTCCATTAAAGCACTATGCTAACTGATGGGATTCAAAAGATGAGATGAAAAGTGAAATTGTGATAAGTGAACCCATGGGACAACATGCTACATTTGTTTTGGGCTTAAATTCTTGACTGTAGGGGAAGGGGCAAAGGGACTCTGATATTTCTAATGACTGCTTATACCTTCTTATCTTTTAAAAACTGTGCTCTCTGCAATATGTAATAGAGTCTGTTTTTAAAAGACATCTTCTCTTGAGAGAAAACACAGATTCTTCCCAAATCCTCCAAAACCCTTCTCTCAGTGTTTGGTCACTGCTATTAAATAAAAATTTTGTGCAGTCTGAAGAACCGGGCAGATGTTAAAGACCCTTGTGGTCCCCACCAGCTGGGGGGGTTCCTCTGTTTGTTATTTCCCGGCTTCTTGGCACGTTCCTGTGACATAAAACAAACCCCCATTATAAAGGATTATATGATGAGTCAACAAGCATGTGAAAGATAGCAACCAAATGGTGACTCCCAATTACATGAAAAATTACTATAATCACCCCTGCTGTAACACCCGTCTGTTGGCAAAGTGGTTGATCCCCTTGAAAAGCATTAAAAGAAGGCCCAGTGTATTAAATAAAAATCTCAGTTCTGTGTGTAATCATAAAAATTAACACTGTCACTTTAAAAAAAACTAATTAGTGTCCTAAAGGGAAACCTACTAGGCTATGTAAAGTAGCTATTATGAAAATGTTTAGCCTTTTGAATGTATTTCAGACAGCGTTTGTGTTGCCAGATTTGTCAGCCAAAAATTCACTAAGCAGATTTGTCAGGGGCTGAGGCCATAATCTGTAAAACAGACATTGGCATAGAGATTAAAGATCAAGAGAATTATATAGGTTTTGTTACCATATGCCAAGATTTCTTTTTAAAAGTAAGTTTATTTTGTGTGGGCTGTATCCAGAAGCAAGCACTATCTTTGTTTGGTATTTAAAACAGTAGCATTTCCTGCCGAGGAAGGAACAAAACAGTTTCATTCACACACTTGGGGTGCGGTGGTGGTGGTGGCGGGGCGGGGCCGGGGTGGGGGTGTGTGCAAGATGTTTCTGACATTTCTTCTCCAGTTTCTTTCCTCTCTTTCTACAGTGTAAGCCTCATGTATGAGTCATGGATGAAAAATCAAGGACAGAAGAGCCCTTGGGTCCACAGTCACACTTTTCCCGGGGACTGTAGGAGCTGCCTGGGACACCCTCTCCTTTCAGAAGATGTGTCCCTAACATGGAGGGTGCCCATATTACAGTCAGGCTTCTCATGTCTAGCCACAGATGACATCTTCATGTCTATCAGGCTTCTCTTAAAGAATTTTACGCTTAGAAACATCAGTGACCCAAAACGGGCTGGGTGCAGAACTTCTTTGGCAGCTTGGCCACATGGCTGTGAGGAAGTCATGAAATCACTTTGAACTCTGCATTCCTTAAATAAGAATGTGAATTAGGTGGTCTCTCAGGACCTTGGCCTCTAAAGTTGTGTGATTCTGTGAAGGTCAGACCTTGCATAAATTCCAGTACAACCCTCTCAGATGCAGCAAGAAAAAGTAGTTTATACTGCCATAATATATGCTTCAAAATTTAATAGAATGATGGACCGCTTCCTGAAAACAGTTGAGCAAAAGCGTTATGCTAGAAAAAACTATATATGATGGTTTCCTTAGAACTGTGGTCAGTATTGGGGCAGATTTGGGTAATTACAACAGCCAAACATAGTAATGACATTTTGGGACATTTATACTTTTGAGATGACAGTGGATAAAACTCATTGTAATACTTCATAATTTTGGTAATATTTTAACACAGAAGCCTAGTCCACAGATATCCTGGGACACACACACATACACACACACAATTTATTTACCTAGATGGAAAGGAAGTCACATACAATTTGTATGGGAACTTTCAAAGGCGCTTACACTAAAGCTTTTCCAGGACACTTTTAAATTATATCTTCATTACACAAATGAAATATTGCTCAAAGAACCGCTGACTGAGAGGAGTGGCAAGCAGTCTTCCCAGACTTTATTCAGTATTCACATCCAATCACATGGGTAAACATAAATACATCACAATGCTTATTCAAACACTCACAAGTTATCTGTAGAAGACAAACTACCATATATTCTCTGAAACAGATTTTTCTTCCGTTTCCCTTTTTCATTTTGCATCTAGTATATTGACTGAAATTCATCTGGTTTTTTGTTTTTTCTTTTTTTGAAGCAAATTATAGGCCCCTCCTGGCTCCACCTATAATTTTTCACATTTTCTTGAGACAAACTACAACACATTGGCACGAAGTTACTGGCAAACAGAAATTCTAGAAAGTATCCAAAAGGGGTTGGCAGTCTGACACTTGGCCTCCTGATCTGAGAGGAAAGTAGATTTCCGTCGAGGCTGCAGTCCTGGGACTTCCGCCTTGAGGAGCCAATCTTGGCCCTCTTGTTCCGGATAGCAGGAAAGGAAGAGATATACCTGCGAGTGGTTTTCGTGCTAGTACAGACACTAGGGGGTGTCCAAGGACCAAATGTATTCCTCCTTCCCTTCAGACTTGTCTTAGGTCCAGCTAACTTAAAAAGTGCAGGAGCTAAGGGAAAATCCATCCAATTAATTCCTGTCTTGTGCCGAAATAAATAATATTGGGTCAGTTTCATCATCAGGCCCCGATTCCCTTTGATCTCCGGCAGCCTTTGTAATCTCAGGGTTCAGAGCTGGTATCATCCCGTATTTAAGCTACAGGTGATGGGAATGAGGTGCTCTGTTATCAAATGCTTTTTACCTCTGTGTGTGTCAGAATTTACTTGTTGTTGAAAAGAGGTCACCAATTTTCCTTTTCTTTAGTGTTTCAGTTTAGGTCTGTTCACACTAAACTACGAGGGGGGGGGGAATTGTAAGAAGGCAGATTTCTGCCTTCTTATTCTTTTGGGGTCCCATTTGCTTTTTAATGTGGATTATTTGTTAATTATTACTTATTAGAAAACATTGGCCCTTGCTACTGTACACATCTTCAGGCCTTTGGGCATGGGTCTGTTTATGAATACCTATTACTTCTTAATTATGATGGTTTAATAAGATACGTCTTTCATTTTCATCTCCTATCTCTCTTCCCCTATGATTCTTCTCCTTTTGCTATTGGTCCCTAAGGGCATGTTACTGGCTCCTTTTTCTTTGTTGCTCCCATCTTCCCTTTGCCCCTCCTGGTAAATTAAAAAAATAAATAGAATGCATTTTAAGGATGACAACAGTAATAATAAAGCCAGGAATTGCTTTCCAGCTAAATGCACTGATTGGAAGTCCTATTGAAAATAGCATAAACCTAATTGAAGTAGTCAACCCCTCCCATATAGGTCATGCTATGCTCTATTAAAATGAAGGTAAAACAAAGCTTGTGACATTTCTGCATTTCCCAGACTCACTTTTCCTAAGACATATCAATAGTATTGACAATAGTATTGCATTGTGCTCCCTAGTGACCTAGCCTGTCATCTTGTGGTCCTGGATAATTCTTTCTTAATGAAACCTTATCGTGTCCTTTACCTATAACAATCAACAGAAAAATAATTATGTTTCAACATATAGAAATAAAAAATTTGAAATAAATCAAAATTGTAGCAATTAACTAACCAGTAACACTGATCATGTGGATAATGTGGATGTTCAGTACCTGCCTATTGTGGCCTGTTAAAGATGCAAATATGTTTTCTAAATTTATGAAAATATACAAATTGCTAAAGAAATGTCTGATGTGAAATTATCAGGAGAGTTGGGATTATATATAAGAAGTTATTATTTGATTTCATTTTGAATAATTTAAGTCGTCTCTCTTCAAGAGTCATTATTTGGTCCTAAGCTTTATTACTGAAGTTTCTTATATTCCATGGAACTGACTATCAGATTTGATGGCAAAGCACTAGCAGCTGGGAAACTGCTCTTTCTCTCCCCTCTCATTTCCCAAACAATGTTTGCACTGATTAATACTATGCAACAAGACATGACGCAGAGATTGTGTTGGCATTGTGTTCTGATGACCCCACACATTGTGTGCGCTCTGTGGTTCCTTTTGCTGTTCATAGTTATATGGGTTTATCAGAAATTACATGTCAGGCTCCCGATGAGTGTAATTGTATACTGATTGTGTATAGTTTTTTAAACCTCATTATTAGCCTTGTATGCAAACCAAATAAAAGGAAAGTTTAAAAAAGGAGAAAGAAAATAGCCTCCACTGGACGTCATGTCAGAGCCCAGGTGTTTGAGCCTGGATGCAGGGGGGAAACAAAATGTTCTCTCAGGGACATCTGCAGCAGCCATGTGCTTGAAAAAGGCCCTAATGAATGGAGGGGGAAGGAGAGAAGTGGTTAGGGCGTGGGGGGGAGAGCTCGTGGCTTTGCTTTCTTCTAACCCTGTTCTCCTTGCATGCACGATTCATTTAATAACAAGGCAGGGAGGACACTGAGGGATACAGTGTGTGTGTCCTTGTTCATTTTAACTTTCATTAATTGGTGCCCCCATGGCAATTTCTCTGAGTTCTGACCCTCTACTTAGAATCACTCTTTTAATGGAAAAACGAAAACAAAAACACCTCAACTATGCAGCTACAAACTCGGGGAAAATAGGCACAGGAAGAGTGATGAAATGAACAGTGCTTTCTTTCTCTTCCCAGGGCTCTGCCCTTCCACCCATTTACACCTGAGCAATTTACTGGACATTTCCAAGACAGTTATTGTCCAGGATGTGCATTCTTTGGACTCACAAGCAGGAAGCTCAGCAGGGAATGTTGAAGTATTACATACCAAGGACGAGGGCCATTAGAATTAGACTCATCTCTAATGTGGAAAGTACTTAGTTCTCTTTTAAAAACCTTTAATCAGTATACAGTGGTTCAGTACACAGATGTTAGCACCAGTGTGAGGGCTCTCTAATTGTAATTTAAGTTATCCCTGCCTTAGGGCTCCCAATCAAATTATTAGACTGTTACAGTGAATCTGTGGCTCTTCGTTGCACCTTGCAAGGGGGTGTTTTCTGGAATGACGAGAAACAGTGGTTTCTCCTGGGAAGCAAATGTACCATTATGGACTTATTAGGTCCTTGATTAGATCCACAGCTGATAAGTGAGTAGATATTTCAAGAGAAAATATTGCAGTTTATTTCAATCTGCCTTACTCAGCCCATTGGGTTGTGGAAAAGAAAGTAAATGAAATAGAACTAAAGGAAACGTACATGCAATTTTTTTAAAAAGTGGTTGTAAAATTTATTAATCAATCCTTATACATTGCTACTAGCTCTTTATGCATTAAAGGTTAATGCTTTTAAAATGTGTTTGTTTGTTTGGTATTTCTTCTCAATCCCTAAACTGGCTTTCTATTGAAAATTTTCTGACTGGACTGCTAAGACTCAAAGAGTTAAATATTCAGAGCGACAATTAATTAATTAAACGGTCCTAGAAAGTAACCTCTCAAGTTTCCTTCCTGAAATTCATGTTGATCTGATTTGCTTTAATAAGTGACTTGCTATTGAACTAGTTTTATGTATTTTAATTTGAAGATAATTACAATACTATAATTCACATTTCAGATACACATTAACTTTTCAAAAGATATCAAGCTAGATACCTCTACCTAGCATTGTGTTTATTTTTTAGTATAGTGTAACCTGAAGAATAATTATCTGGTTGTAGTAATATCTTTTAAGTTCTTTCTATTACTAGGCGTTTATTTGATTTTAATTGTAGAACCATTGGTCATATTGAGTTCATTTCCTGTTCATGTTGATTTCATGAATCTCTCCATTAGTATTCAATTGCACAGTAATTAGTCATTAGTTCACCGTGATGTCTTCAAGCATGTGTACACTTACATTCTCATTTTCCACTCAGTTTCTACAGTCATATTTGAATTTTCTATTTCTTAAGGAAACGAAGGCCATGATAAGGAAGACAAAAATGCTAGATGATGCATTGATTAAACATTTTGCCAAACGGCCCCTAGTCGAGGCATGCAAAAGCTGGATGCATTGAAAATGAAGTAAGTGGCAGCTGCCTAGCCATAATACTGAAGTCATTGAGATGTCAAAGCCTGGGATCTGAAACATTTGTGATCAGAGGCCAGGTAGAAGCTATTTAGTGAAACTTCAGCATGATGTTTGACCTCTATATACACCTGGCTAATTCCAATTAGAGCATCTTCAATTTCTGAAGAAAGGTTAAATTCCCAACTTGTTACTAAGCTCCAATAATGTATTAAATGTTACCATTTTAACTAACTGTTCGGCTTTAAAGATCTATTTTCCTTTATAAGAGAAAGTGTTTTTCAAAAAAAAGTTGTCAATGGATTAATTAATTCCAAATTTGCTGTGTTTTTAGCTCACATTTTATCTGAGGTATTCGTTTAGCTCCCATGAAAAGTAAATATGTCATCTGTCATAGTCTGTCACAAGCTCGCAATTTAAATCCATTAGAAAACTATTCCTGCTTTTTATTTGAGCTGGCTTCACATTGTTGTCCTAATTAAATTGGAATCTTATATCATTTAAATGTTAGACTTGAGAATGAAATTATTTCTGTTGAGGTGATAATGGCAGTCCTCTTGGCAGAGCTCAAAAACACTGCTTTCAGACTAGTTGAGTCAATGTTCTAGTTGCCATGCCTGCTTCCTATAGGTTTCCATTTGCATTTCTTCCCTAAATGAAATGAGAGACCCCAAGTTGAATAGTCTCTTTCCAAATAGATCAGTTCTGCAATATCTATAACTGTGCCCTATTTTTGTTTTTTTTTTGTTAGTCCAATTAGTACTTTAATTTTTATAACTTGTTTAAATAAAAATACTTTACACAGTAGTGTGTATAATGCTTCTCAGACTAATGTGCACGTGAATCTCTTGGGGACCCTGATAAAATGCAGAGTCTTGTTCAGCAGGTCTGGGGTGGCCCCAAGATTCTGCATTTCTCAGAAGCTCCCAAGGGAAGCTGGCGCGGCTCGTCCATGTTCCACACTTTATGCAGCAAGGATGCAAAATGATGAGGAGGCAAATGAGATGAATCAGAATTGGTATCTTCTCACCTAGCTCTTTTTGAGAATTGAAAAATCACTCTCAAATTGTAGAAGTTATAACCGCGGTTGTTATTTTGATGTGAAACTTTGCTAAGATGTTGGTTTTTATTATGTGTTAAGCTTTAACATCTATGTTTGATCCCTTTAGAAGCAACTGGCTTTTGTAAGAGAAATATGTATGGCTTCAAACTCACCCTCCTGACTTAAACATACTCATTGCAGCAGGCTTTTTCCGTATATTAAACTTAATATTTAGAAGTTAGCAGCAGGTATATTATTTCTGCATCTTTTTTATAGGAAAAATTACCTTTAATTTTTTGTAAATGTCTAGGCTTAAGAAATTAATTTTCATCTCTAAATTTAACAGGGTGAATCCACAAAATAATACCCAATAAGTTAATGATAAGGTATGCCAATTTGAGAATCATAAGAAACTGCGGAAATTCCCAGTAATCAAGGTGGTTTAACATAAATGTCTGCCAAATGTGTGTGTGTTTTTTTATCTGGAAAACTAAATTAGATCAATGATACAGTTTATTTCATTTCTCTGGGCATGAAGTCTTGGCTTTTGGATTCGCTTCTGCATATAGTCTCAACTGTAAATTGCTCTCAGAATCGAATTATATAGTCTATAAAGGTTCCCAAATCTACTTGGAAAACTCTTTAAATTTTCTCTAAGTTTCAGGAAGCCAATGTGAATAAGAATAATTATTACCCATTTGTAAAGTAGAACATTCTTGGCCTTCATCTTTTCCTGTCTGTCTTCCGTCCTGCCTCTCTTTCTCTCCTCCTTTTAATTCTTCTTTTCCTTCTTCTCCTTTTCCTACTTCCCTTTCGCTACACTCAACTCTCCTCCCTTCTTTCTCCTTTTCTTTTTTATTATTTTTAATTTTTTAATTGTCAATATTCAATATAACCTTTCTCTTTCTTTTTTCTTTTATACATTTGTTAAATGAAAAATTAATTATATCAGTACAGGAAGATTAGAAAAAATTCCAAATTATGATCAGCCCATGAAACTTATTTTTCAAACTTTTTTTTTTTCTTATAGCATGAAACCAAAGGAAATGTTTTGTAAATTTCAGATATACCCTGGGAAGTTGGTTCATATCCATGAATCTGTTTCTGGTTAGTTAATATGTAAACTTTGAAGGAAATACTTTAGAAAAAATTTGATGTAACGTTATTTCAATTTTTAGATACAATCATTTTTAAAATTTGAATAAGACCCAAAACCCAATGAAATGGATTAGAGAAAGAGAAAAAAACAAAACAATAACAAAATACTTGACTCATCTTGGACTTTAGAGCCCAAGAAGGCTTTAAGTAAATAAGGTGTAGTATGTTTTATGTAAAGGTTGGTGGTATGACAGAAACAAGGTGTCCCAAAAGATAGCAAAGATATCAAACAGACCTTGATGGAGACATCCATCTGCCTCTTCCTACCTTTGCTACCTGGACAATTATTTATTCTTTCTGAGCCTAAGCTTTTTTAACTATTAAGTGAGATAATTACTAACTCCAAGTGTCCATTTGAATTAAGTAAAATAATATAATCCTCCCAAGCATGAATATTAACACATATTTTTTGATTTCTTGTGTCTGGAAATATAGCAGAAAACAAAATAGAAAAATATTTCTCATATAGCTTGCATTCTAATAAGAGAAGAGAGAAAATAAGCAAATAACAAATGTAATATATGCTACTGAAAAAAGCCAAAAAAAAGGGGGAATAGGGGATGCTAAGGTGCCAGGTGGAAAGATGGTAATTTTAAGTAAGGTCATTAGAAAAGATAGCATTTGAACAAAAGTCTCACTGTGAAGAGTGTTCAAGGCAGGGAAACAGCAAGTGCAAGGGGCCCGAGGCAGAGGTGTGCTTGGCATATGTGAGGAAATGCACAAAGGCCTGCATGGCCAAAGTGGAATAAGTGGGCAGGAAACCAGAGGAAGAGAAAGTCAGGGAACTGCCTTTGAGGCCAGATCATGCTGGACCTTGTGGGTTATTTTAAGGACTCTGGTTTTTATCTTAAAATGATGGAAACCTGTTGGAGGTTTTGAGTAAGAGAATAACGAGATCTAATTCTGTTTTCAAAAGGGGAACTCCCTCTGCAGTTTGGTGTCAGTGGAGGTGTGAGAAGTAGTCAGATTCTGCAGGATTTGCTGTTGGATTGGATGTGGAGTGTGAAAAAAGAGATGAGTCAAGGACTTAGATTATTTTTTTGGCCCAAGAAACTGGAAAAAAGGAGTTATTATTCAATCTGTGGCAGAAACAGGTGTGGGGAGGCAGGAAGATCCAAGTTGAGTTAACCTGTGTTAAAATTTGAGAAGCCTATAGGATATTCCAGTGAAGCTATGAGCTGGAAGTTCAGCAAATGTGTTGGTTTGGGGCTCAGTGGAGAGGTGCAGGCTGAATATGGAAAACCACGAGAAGCCACTGATACTTTTTTTTTTTTTTTTTTTGAGACTGAGTCTCCCTCTATCACCCAGGCTGGAGTGCAGTTGCATGATCTCAGCTCACTGCAACCTCCTCCTCCCGCGTTCAAGTGATTCTCGTGCCTCAGGCTCCTGAGTAGCTGGGATTTCAGGTGCCTGCCACCACACCCGACTAATTGTGTTTTTAGTAGTGACAGGGTTTCACCATGTTGGCCAGGTTGGTCTCGAACTCCGGACCTCAAGTAATTAGCCTTGCCTTGGCCTCCCAAAGTGCTGGGATTACAGGCTTTGAAAAGATATGTTTCCATGGGGATGTGGGAAGGAGAGCCCTTGTTACACGGTAGGTGTTTAACAAACACGAGTTGTCCTACTTTCCTCTTTTTCTTTCACCTTCTGACTGACAGTCTCATGCCATTTTTTTATAGATAGCTAGATATAAGTAGGGTCCAGATAGTAAATTATTTGTTACGTGCATGTGTGTTAGTCTGTTCTCACACTGCCAATAAAGACATACCCGAGACTGGGTAATTTATAAGGAAAAAGAGGTTTAATGAACTCGTAGTTCCATGTGGCTGGGGAGGCCTTACAATCATGGCTAAAGGTGAAGGAGGAGCAAGGGCACATCTTACATGGTGGCAGGCAAGAGCTTGTGCAGGGGAACTGCCCTTTATAAAACCTTCAGATCTCGTGAGGCTTATTCACTGTCACGTGAACAGCACGGGAAAAACTTGCCCCTATGATTCAAATACCTCCCGCTGGGTCCTGTGGGAATTATGGGAGCTATAATTCAAGATGATATTTGGGTGGGGACACAGTCAAACCATATTACCATGTGATTATGTGTTTACTTCATTTCTTCTAAAGACTTGTCATTCTGTATCTATTGGCTATAGTCTCTGTTTCTGGATTTAAAATAGTTTCGGAGCATACCTTCACTTGAACTAAGCCACATCTTACATTTTCTCTCCTCGTGAGTATACCATAATTCTTGTCTTCACAAGTGCTTATTAATAGACCATCTGGATTGTGGGGTGCTATTATGTAAGCAAGTTAAGCAAACTTGATGGACCTTTAGGTCTTTGCCCTTGAAGAACATTTAACCTCATGCTAATAGGCTCATAACCAACAGGCTATTTAGATGCTTAAATAAACGCTGAGAAAAATGCACACAGATTACAAAAAAAGTCTAATATTGACAGGCACAAGTGATATTTTAAGATTTTTTAAAATGTGTTGGTCAACATAGCGAATGATAGAATATTAGACCATCTGGAGATTCTTTACCTATTGAATTATTAGAAATGTAATAATATTCAGTTTTGCTTCTCCTCTCTGTTGACATTGTTTTCCCATGTGGCATCCATGTTGGCCCATGTGAGTGGGTTTATAGCATGCATATGTTTTCATTTTACTTGTTGATTTCAGAGCTTTTGTGTTCAGCATGTCTCTATATCCATCCTTTACATGTGGCCCCCTCACATTTCCCCAGTTCAGAAGGAGCACAAAGCTCAGGGTGTCATGATTATTTGCTAATGAAGCATTTAGGCTGGAAAGTTGCCCTCAGGAAAACAGAGCACACTGATTGGAATCATGTTTTTGATGAAACCTTTTGTTGAGTGAAACTAATTTCTCTATAATGAACATCTATATGTATTGGTTTATTTCTTCTACAAGTGTTAATTTTCCTGTCCTGTAGTTACGTAGAGAGTGCTGCTTGAAAACACAATATATAGTCATGCATAGTAATCATTTATTACTTTATAAAACGCTTACGGTCCTAGAAGAAACTCCTTTGTTAAAAGAATCAGATTCTTTTAACAAAATAATGTAAGATTATGTATTACATTAGATTGTAGGATTATATTATCTTTGTCAATTTTTATTTAAAACTTTAAAAGTGATTTTAGGGCATCTTCTTTTCTGATACAAATCAAATTAATTATATCTAGAATTCTATTTCTAATAAAAGGAAGCTTCTCTGAAAAACTAAAACCGCTCACCTTGCCTTATGACCTCATTCTAGTCAGGATAGCCTGATGGTTGTAACAAAAAGTCTAAATTCACCACGGGATAACACAACATGGCAAAGTTTTGTTACTCCTTGATGTAGTCCAATTATAATAGAATGCGGGGAGGGGTGCTTCCCTTCTCTGTCATTTAGGGACCCACGTTCTTTCCACAGAGTGGTCTCTCCCACCCTGTCTCCCGAAGACTCAGTGTTCTTGGTGGGATCCTTTCTATCCTGACAGTGAGGCTAGACAACAAGGAAATAGCATGGTGGACTGGTAAGAGTTTTTAGATGCCAGGCCTAGAAATTGCACCTTTCATTTCTGTATATGCGGATACCTATCTGCTTGGCTAGAATTCAGCTATGTGGCTCTATCTAACTTCAGGAGTAGCCCAGAAAGGTGGTTTAGTTGAGTGCCAAAAAGAGGTGAATACAGATATGTCTGAGTCTTAGCAATCTGCCACAGACCCTATTAAATTAGAAACCAGAAACACTCACAGTGGTGGACCTCTCCCCATTCTGCTATTTTCTCTTAATGATACTGCTTCCCCCACCTCTGTTCTCTTCTGCTATTTACCAAATTATATAAACTGTGAAATGGGAAGGAATTGCACACTAACCTAAAACAAACAAAGAAAATAAAATTATTTTTATTTAGGAAAATATAACATATATTGGTCTCTTAACGTTTGCTTTGAAGATTAATCTCAGTACAGCAGGTCCTTGAATAACATTTTGTTCAACATTATTTCGTTATAATGTTGATGAGAAAAAAAATGGATTCCTGTCCGGGACCACTGTCTGTGTGCAGTTGCATGTTCTCCCCTTGCCTGTGAGGGTTTTCTCCAGGTGCTTGTTTCCTTCACATCTGAAAGCTGTGCACATGTGGAGAATGGACGTGTCTAAGTGGTCCTGATGTGAGCGAGTGTGGGTGTGTATGTGAGTGCACCCTGCCGTGGGATGGCATCCTGGCCAGTGTGGTTCCTGCCACGCCCCCTGAGCTGCTGTGATGGGCCCTGGCCATCTGTGACTCTGAACTGGAATAAGCGGGTAAATCCTTATCTTACTTGTTTTTATTTTTTCTTAAATGTTTGTAGACCTCATATTTATTTCCATGTTTCATATTAGAAGTGTTTTGGGGATTTATTTAGAAGTCAGGTGATGTTTTGTGACCAGAAATACGCTGTAGGAACTTAACTCTTGTTTTATATCAATTAGCCTGTGGTAAAGTTGGTTTCATTATATATCATTTTACTTGAAGTTGATGTTTCCAAGAACCTATCCATAAAGTTATGTGAGGACTTACTGTATTTAGCTTGTGTTTCCCTATATCACAGGCTGACATCTATTAAAAATAAGCTCCAGCATACCATGCAGGCTTGTGGAATTCTGAGAAGGACGTTCTGGTATAAAGTTCTATTGTGTTCCTTAGTGAAAGTAGACCTGGAATTAAAACTGATTGAACAGCTACTATGTAGGTACCCTGGTAAGCCCTTTACAAATATTAATTTATTTACTCCTCAAAACAACTTCACAACTCTGTGATTTGGGGATTATCCCTTATTTGGAAGGAGAGGAAACTGCTTTGGCTAAAATACAGATCTCTTTGGCTATAAAACCTGTGCACTTGCCACAACATGGGTGTTCATTGAATGATCCTCCCCTCCCCACCCTCCACTTCCAAGTTTCTTCAGGGGTTCAAGGCCCTATGCAAAGTTCATATTTGACAATGTAGACTGAAGTAATTGGTTACCAAAACCATCAAATCTACTAAGTATAGACAGGCTGAACCTGTAGTCAAACCAGTGTACTCAAACCAGGGATTAGAAAAATAGCTTAAAAACAGATCGGAAAGTCCTATAAACATAGAAAGAGATCACAGATATTCTGCTTATTTTTAACTAATTACCTTAAAAGATAAATACGAAAAATGAAGTTAGTGCTGTTTTCCTAAAGATTGGGCTCTTTTTCCAATTGATTTTTTTCTTCTCTTTTCTTCTTTCTCTCTGATTTATATTCTCTATCACTGCTGACAAAAGAAACAAAAAGAAAAAAGGAAATAATGGAAAAGATTACTTTTTCCTTTCTCATGGACTCCAAATAAAATGGACATGGTATTAACTCCTATAATGATTTGCTCTTTGCTTCCATCTGCATATCTGATCTAATTATACTAATAAAAGAAGAAGGCAAAGGGAGATATTATACTAACAAGTGAAGTTTTTAACTTGCACAAGAAACATTTGTTCCCTTCACTCTCCACTCCCCTTTAAACAGCTATTTTGCATCCCTTGATGCACAGCAGGGGGAGTGGCATTTGCCACCCCATGGCAAAATGGATCTGCATGCCTCTGTACATAAAACTGGTCCATGTGTGATTTAGCTTTGCGTTGTATTGTGTTTCTTATACTAATATAATATTGTTCTAGTGCTTGCCCCTGATTAAAGAAATACATAAATAAATAATTTATAATTTAATTAATAAGGTATAATATGCAAAGCACAGTAATTTCAAACAGCTTGTAATGTCTCTAATGTACTTTCAATTTTTTATTTTACATAAGGGCTATATTCATTATGTGGTTATGATAAACATACTAATGAATTTTATTACAGGAACAAATTTAAACATGTAAATGAGATCAAATAGTATTAAAATGCAAACGATGGTGAAACTTATTACAAACTAACCTTGCCAACATACATGGAATGATGTTATTTTAAAACTTTGCAAGTTGTATCCCTTAAACAAAGACAATGCCTTTTACAATGTCCCTGAACATAAGAATTTGTGAACTGCATGCTTTATTCTCATATGAACTCCACAACCAAAAAAAAAAAGTTAACTAGAATCCAGGGTTTGCATGTAACTTTGGATGACAATTAAAATCCCTTTTCTTGTTCCAGTGAACAGTAATCTGTGCATAATTACATTCAAATGAGATATTAGCATTTTTTGTGCTTACTCTTTGTTAATTGCAGAGTTCACTCACCATGGTGATGCTTTTGATGGAATCAGGCAACCTTATTGACCTGATGCCGTAAGGCGTGTTGGGAAATTCTGCTGTATTCTTCATTTTTTTTTATTTTGGCATTTTGAGGAGTCCTGCTGCTTTTATTACATTCCTGACACTTTTGTTAATAAATCATTGCAAAGTTAATGAAAATTGCATTCAGGCATATCCAAAATAATTGTGTCCTTTGTCATGCTAATAAATTGAAAGATGTTGATCCAATGGGCGAATGCATGCCCATTATGGAGAAGTTTGTGATATGGGTGCCTGTTGCACTCACACTTTTTCCTTGGCATATCATTCCATGTAAAATGTGAAAGAGGAAAACAAACTTCAATATGTTTTATTTCATATTTTATGCAATGAGCCTTTAATTAAGTCAGCAAATCGGCAAATTATATCTACATGGAAAGATAGAAGTATTTGTATTATAATTTATGAAAGGTTGTTAATATCAATAGGCATCAGCAACAGTCTAATGTCAGACTCATGAAAACATAAAAACCATGTTTAACTGACCTTTCTCTTATGCCTAGGAATTTTGCCACCTTTATATATGACCCACTTGATTTAAAAATCACAGTAATAACTCACCATTCATTTCCCAAGGCTCCTCCTATACTAATTTAGGAAGAAAGTGAAGAAATGTGACTTTTATTTAAAAAAATGGTCTTTTTGGCAAAGCATTAGATCTTTTCATTCACTAAGCCTTAAGTGTGTAAGGGTGCAAGTGAGTGTGTTTGAGGGACAAAAACATAGTCACACTCATACACCCTGTGAAGCAGGTTTGACTGTTCTAGGTGAGGAAGAATATCCAGTTCAGAAAAATTTAAACTCATATTAGATTGCATATATATATATATATGTATGTATGTGTTTTTTTGAATTTATCTCAAGGAAGAACTCCAAGTAATTGTTGTCTTGGGGAGTTCTTAATTTATGCACTAGACCATCATGCTGATTTTAGGTAGGTATTTATTCTGCTATTCAATCAAAAAGCATAGTTTCCATAACAACTGCCACATCAGATGAAACGTACAGCTTGGCATTTGAAATACAGGACTTCTTAGGAGATATGCTTCCTGACATATTGTGTTGAACTTGTGTTCCTTTCATTCTCTTTTAAGCTAGCAAGATCTGTGTTTCTATAAAGGACCATCGCAGTTTTGCATAATTATTACAATCCATCTGCACATTTCCAGGATTTATATTAAAGTAATTAAAGCCATTTTGTATTAGTGGGTGCTGTGTGGAAGCGGCTTGGATGCAGGATTCTAAAAGTTCCCACTTGCCTGCTTGCTGTGCTGTAATTTGGAGAACAGAATGTTCCGTAAATGAGGTTTGGGAATACTACAGTTTTTTTCTTTCTTTTCTTTGCAAAGTTACTTTTTTTCCTCCAGTGGAAAATGGAATAAAAGGTTCACCTAGGGACTGGAATTAATGTAGTCCTTCTGCCTAGGGTTAAAAAAGAGCAAAATCACAGCTAGCAACATTGTGCAAACCCTAATATATTTAGCTTTTTCTATGAAGAAATAATAAGCCTGTGTTTCTAAGGCAACTTTCTTCCAAGGAGCAGCAGGCAATTTAATTTATATTCTCATTTTCCCCAGCTGCATTTGTTCAAGATAAATGAGGGCTAATATTATTAACCCCATTTTGTGGATGGGATGATTGAGGCAGACAGATAATGTTGTAGAGAGCAGATAATGAGGAAGATAATGTTGTACTGGGCAGTGCAGAGACGCACCTCGGCAGGAGTAATAACTAATACCTGTTATATCAGACCAACTGAAAGAACTGAAAGTGCAATACTGCATTTGCTGAGAAAAATCGTGTAAGTTCCATATACTTTCAAATGGCTAGTTTGGGATAGACTTACCAATTCTGGCTTAGGTGTGAATCCTTGGCATCTCTGTTGAGGTTTGCAAGGCTGTTTGATTCTTAGCATTCAGGATCTGCTTCACAGGAATCTGTGATTCTTCTGGGTAGGCCACAGGAAAGCTCCGAGGAGACCATAGTATCCAATTAAGAAGGCAGTGTTCTTTATATATATATATTTTTTATTATTATTATTATTATACTTTCAGTTCTAGGGTACATGTGCACAACGTGCAGATTTGTTACATATGTATACATGTACATGTTGGTGTGCTGCACCCATTAACTCGTCATTTACATTAGGTATATCTCCTAATGCTATCCCTCCCGCCTCTCCCCACCCCACAACAGGCCCTGGTGTGTGATGTCCCCCTTCCTGTGTCCATGTGTTCTCATTGTTCAGTTCCCACCTATGAGTGAGAACATGAGGTGTTTGGTTTTTTGTCCTTGCGATAGTTTGCTGAGAATGATGGTTTCCAGCTTCATCCATGTCCCTACAAAGGACATGAACTCATCATTTTTTATGGCTGCATAGTATTCCATGGTGTATATGTGCCACATTTTCTTTATCCAGTCTATTGTTGTTGGACATTTGGGTTGGTTCCAAGTCTTTGCTATTGTGAATAGTGCTGCAGTAAACATACATGTGCATATGTCTTTATAGCAGCATGATTTATAATCCTTTGGGTATATACCTAGTAATGGGATGGCTGGGTCAAATGGTATTTCTAGTTCTAGATCCCTGAGGAATCGCCACACTGTCTTCCACAATGGTTGAACTAGTTTACAGTCCCACCAACAGTGTAAAAGTGTTCCTATTTCTCCACATCCTCTCCAGCACCTGTTGTTTCCTGACTTCTTAATGATTGCCATTCTGACTGGTGTGAGATGGTATCTCATTGTGGTTTTGATTTGCATTTCTCTGATGGCCAGTGATGATGAGCATTTTTTCATGTGTCTTTTGGCTGCATAAATGTCTTCTTTTGAGAAGTGTCTGTTCATATCTTTCGCCCACTTTTTGATGGGGTTGGTTTTTTCTTGTAAATTTGTTTGAGTTCTTTGTAGATTCTGGATATTAGCCTTTTGTCAGATGAGTAGATTGCAAAAATTTTCTCCCATACTGTAGGTTGCCTGTTGACTCTGATGGTAGTTTCTTTTGCTGTGCAGAAGCTCTTTAGTTTAATTAGATCCCATTTGTCAATTTTGGCTTCTGTTGCCATTGCTTTTGGTGTTTTAGACGTGAAGTCCTTGCCCATGCCTATGTCCTGATTGGTATTGCCTAGATTTTCTTCTAGGGTTTTTATGGTTTTAGGTCTAACATTTAAGTCTTTACTCCATCTTGAATTAATTTTTGTATAAGGTGTAAGGAAGGGATCCGGTTTCAGCTTTCTACATATGGCTAGCCAGTTTTCCCAGCACCATTTGTTGAATAGGGAATCCTTTCCTCATTGCTTGTTTTTCTCAGGTTTGTCAAAGATCAGATAGTTGTAGATGTGTAGTATTATTTCTGAGGGCTCTGTTCTGTTCCATTGATCTATATCTCTGTTTTGGTACCAGTACCATGCTGTTTTGGTTACTGTAGGAAGGCAGCATTCTTAACAAAAAAGTTAATGCACATTTAAAAATAAATTAAGTATACTAAAACTGTTTCCCAACTGGAGAAAATGATTTTTTCTTTTTAGAGCTTACTCTTAGTATTAAAACTTCCTTTACTGTGATAGAAGAGAATGAGTGGTGCTGAGCACTTTCTTTCCTGAGCCACTTATCTGTCAGACCATTGTTGTCATGCCCCCCTAATAAATGATTATTAACTGATCTTTCTATGATCCCATCATACACCTATAAGGCTAGATGATGATGAAAATTCTTTGTCAGAAACAGTAGCATCCACAGAATCGATGAGATGTGGAATCCTGGCTTCTGCTGCAACAGTGGAAATGAGATGTTAGGGTGTCCTGAAGCACAAGGTTAAAAGTACGTGGTCATGGTGTAGATAAAGGTTAAGCATACAGACCTTGAAATCAGACAGAACTACTTAATGTACCATTTACCTGCTATATGGTTTGAATCAGTTACTTAATAGTGCTGAGACTTGTCTCTTTTGAAAAAAAGAGTAATAAGAACTTGCTCATATTTGGGAGGCTGAGGCAGGTGGATCCCTTGAGGCCAGGAGTTTGAGACCAGCTTGGGCAACATGGCAAAACCCTGTCTCTACAAAAAATACAAAAATAGCCAGTCATGGTGGTGCGCGCCTGTAGTCCCAGCTACTCGGGAGGCTGAAATGGGGGATCACTTGAGCGCGGGAGGCCGAGGCTGCAGTGAGCTGTGATTGCACCATTGCACTCGCACCACTGCACTCCAGCCTGGGTAACAGAGTGAGACCCTGTCTCAAAAAAAGAAAAAAAGAAGAAAAAAAGAACTTGCTCATGGGGATGCTATAAGTGTTTTGTGAAACAGTATTTGGAAAATGCTTAGCACATTGCCTGACACATAGCAAAGACTCAAGAAATGATAGCTTTTAGGATTATCATCATTCATACATTTTAGAACCTACCAATTTGAATTTTATCTGGCTTGCTATTTTTTTTTCCTTTTTTACTTGGTCTGTCTCTTGAAGGTTTTCATTGTTGTTGGTGCTGGTGTTTAACAAGAAATAATTAACTTATATAGTTAGTAAAAGTGGGCAGAATAAGACAGAACTCAGGTTTAACAATACCATGGCTGTTATCTATATGATCGTGGAAGGTGAGAAACCTTGCCTGCATTTTTGTTTTCTACTCAGATCACATTCATTAAACTTCTGCAACTGAGAAGGGATAGTGAAGGCGACTAGAAGGAGGAATGGTGTAAGATCTCATAGTGAGATTCAAGAAAGTAAACTTTGGCTGGGCATGATAGTTCACACCTGTAACTTCAGCACTTTGGGAAGCCAAACGAGAGAATGATTGAGCCCAGGAGTTCAAGACCAGCCTGGGCAAAGTAGTGAGACCCCATCTCTACAAAAAGTAAAAACAAAAAAATAGCTGGGTATGGTGGTACATGCCTATGGTCCCAGCTACTCAGAAGGTTGAGGGAAGAGAATTGCTTGAGTCTGGGAGGCTGAGCATGAAGTGAGCTGAGATAGTGTCACTGCACCCTAGCCTGGATGATAGAATGAGAATTTGTCTCAAAATACCAAAAACAAAAAAAGAAAGCTAACTTCTCTGCAGACTCTAGAACCTAACCTGGAGAAAGTCCTTAAAGCTTGAAAGAAGAAATTTAGAGGAAGGAGATTTGAGATACAGTTTGAAGAGTACCTGCTGAAATTATATAACTTTCCACTATAGTATATTTGGAAACAAATTTAAAGAAGCTTTAAACTCATTTCATCAGTTTTAGATCCACATTAAGTAACCAGCAAAAATGGGCAGGATTAGGGGTCATCCTAAATGTGGTGAAGGGTCAGTGGAATGGGGTCTGAAGGCATGAGGATAAGAACAAGGAGGGGCATTTGATGCATAAAATGCTTCTGGTACCTTGCCTGGTCCCAGAAGCAGAATGCCAGGCTGACTAGACCATCCTCAGACCCAGTATGTATTACATTTCTGATATTCTCAACAGATTGTCTATTGGATTATAACCAGGTAATTCTTCCAAAATAATTTAGACAGAAGCAGATATACACACAGTCCTAGTGAACATTACCCAAAATAACTTTATCTATCCACAGTCTCTAAAGGCAAAATGCAATACAAATGAAAGGTTTGCAAAAGTTTTGATTGGGAGTGGAGGAACTCTAGCTGCATTAACGTGTGGGAATAAAAAGAGTTCCAAATCTAGCAGTGCCTATTTTCTGTTCTGGAAAATATAGAAAATAACTTGCCTTGCACACACCTCCTCTTCTCTCTCTCTCTTTTTTTAATTATATAGGTTTTGCTCATCCCAAACTGCCACTTTGAAATGACTGACTTGTCTGATACTTCTGTGCTTCAATACATGTTTTATTGCCTGCAATCTACTTTATGATGTGTTGGTGAGATTGGCACTTTTTTTGCACACAAAATCATCAAAGTCCAAATTATTTTCGGACAAATAGAACCACCAAATAACAAAAATTTCAATCTATGAGTTTTAAAAATATAAATGAATACTGTCTACTCATTTAATAATTTTCATTCAAAATATTTTTTTTCAAGCATATGTGTTTTAGACTGAGGTTATTGAGGTCTTAGCTCTATAAAGAACCAGTGTTAGATGTGGGAAATATTAGAGAGATGAACCATACTTAGCATAGTAGAAAATATTATAGAATTGCAGTTAGAAGACCTGGTTTGTAATCTCTTCTTACTTCCACCTTTCAAATTTACCCTCTGCAAGCTATTTAGCATTTTTAGCCCTTAGTTTCTTCATTTGGGAAAATGTAGAAATATTATCTGACATGTTCACCATTTCATAATTTGTTCATAATTTGTCATAAAATGCTCAAAATTTTTAATTCTGTGGAGTTTTATTGTTTTTACTGTTCATTATTCTTTTAAAAAATTGATCTTATTGAAAAAACCTCTTTTGGGTTCTACAACTTTAAATCAATGCAGCAGGCAGCAATGGAAACAAATCTCTGATAGAAATTCAAAAAGAAAGAAAAACTGATTAGAACACCACGCCTTCTGGTATTCATAGCAACACTTATATCATGTTGTTCCTCAGCTCAAATAACCTTTGCTGGCCCTTCTCACATGTATAGGTCTTAGCCTTCACCTCCAACCTTGTGTCTCCTCTCTTCTGTTGCCCCTCTGGGACACTATCTATGTGCCCCAGACCAGTTGAACAGCTTGGCATTTTCTGAATATTTCATGGGCTTTTTTTTTTCTTTGTCTCCCCCTTCTTTGTTGCTGGTGAATTGTGTACCTCCATCTTTACTCACTTTAAATTTTTTATAATACTCATCCTTCTTAATTCCCTTGCCACATTTTTTGTTTTTTGAAGCTAATGTCGCTTATCTACCCTGGCACTTGGAACAGTGTGACACATTACAGACAATCAACAAATATTGCTGGAAAGTAACTAGGAATCCAGAAAGTGTCTAGTGATTTCAGATCTATAGAACACGTTGTTCTACAAGCCAGTGAAGTATCTTAGGTTTGATGGCTTTTGTGGAAGATAGATATTAATGTTCTTCTGGAATTCTTTGCTCTGTATTTGGAGGACATCAGCAGATGACCATCTCTCTTATCTCGAATTGGGCCACTCTCAACAACTCTGATGTGGAAGCTAGAGGGTCCAAATTTTACATTTTTCTTTTAATTTTCTGACTTATCAAGGCATAAGAATTACCTAGAGGTTTTTCTACTAGTTCATACATTATCATATTCAAGATATGTCATGATTAGCTACCACCACCACAGCCCAGGAAGGCAAAATTTTGATGTCTTCTTCATGGATAACAGAAATCTGAAATCCTAAACGGAAGGGATTAATTCAGAGTATTGCTAAATGAATGGTGACCAAATGTCTGTGTTAGCATATCCATCATTAATGAAGAGCATTTGGTTAGCTTGGAAAAGACCAGGTTTGCTATGACCTTCCCCAGAAAGAAGAACAAGAGGTTGGACAAATGCAAGTATTGGATCTGAGTGTTTCATAAATTCTTTACTTCCAGTATGCAAGTACTATCTAGAGTGGTTTTTCTTACCACTGGGCTTCAATACTAGCAGTGATGTAGCCTGTTGGATTCCTGTACATACTTCTTGGATACTTCATTGTAAAAGGGGTACAAGATGCTTTTTAATAATTCTTTAAACTTACCACGTATCTTAATATTGGGTGAAGCAAGGTTACTGGGAAACATTATTATTATTAATTAGAATATGTGTTTGTATATAGTCAAGCATTGGGAGTATGCTCTTTTTCATATTCTATTTAGTTAGCTTCAAGGAGTAATGATGCTTCTCAGCATCTGAATCTCAGAGAGCTGGAAGACTGGCAACATATACGTCATTATGTCCCACAGTGTCCATTTCAAATACAGAATCTTCTTAAGACCTGGAGTGAGAGCTGTGTTAATTGCTTACACAAATATTGGCTAACACTTTTTTTTTTTTTTTTTTTTTTTTGAGACAGAGTTTCACTCTTGTTGCCCAGGTTGGAGTGCAATGGTGCGATCTCGGCTCACCACAACCTCTGCCTCCTGGGTTCAAGCAATTCTCCTGACTCAGCTTCTCGAGTAGCTGGGATTATAGGCATGTGCCACCACACCCGGCTAATTTTGTATTTTTAGTAGAGATAAGGTTTCTCCATGTTGGTCAGGCTGGTCTCAAACTCCCAACCTCAGGTGATCCACCCGCCTCAGCCTCCAAAAGTGCTGAGATTACAGGTGTGAGCCACCGCACCCAGCCAACACTTTGGTTTTTAAACTGTACCCTAACTTTGACAGTGGAAAATTTTATGTAAGTGTATCAACAAGCAGATAGGAGATGAGCAGGCCTCTAAAATAGATGTTCAAAAGCTCCCCTGAACAAACCTCATGCGTTGAGTAGGATAATGCAGTTTAAGAAGGAGAAAAGTAGTAAAGGGGACCCCCTTGGCCTGGCGGATATACCTGTAACATGAAGAAAAACTCGAGTTTGGGTCTCATCTTAGAAACTTGGCCCCTAATGTATTTAAATCAACCTTAGCATTCTGGTGCATCACAATATACAAATGATGAATGAATTATAAAGTGTTTAGGCCTCAGAATACATATATTGACACAGTTCTTGAGAAGAAGCAAATCTACTTCGTGTTTCTGCTCATGTACATAATGCTCTTAGCAGGTCTGCCAGAGAGTCTGTTGGGTCTTCCAATAGGTGTGGAGTGTGGAAACCGTGGGTAGTTGAGTAGTTGGCATTTGACCGGCCCTGGCCTTTCCAATAGCATCCAACAGTGAATCTGGAGCTGTTGTTTAGATTGGTGCTGTTATCTTATTTGAGATTTGAACTTGCTGTATTTCGTGTTTATTCTGTACCGTAAGTTGCTCCACCTAAGATTACCAGTGGCTTTGAAAACAAGTGTCTGATGAATGGTTTTTTTGTCTCCTCTTTATTTTTGCCAACTGACCTTTGGCCTGTAACTATAAATAAAGATATTCCTGTCTTGAGTGACTAAATAGGAATGAATTTAGAGATGCTCACATAAATACTATACTATTCTATAAACAGTGAAAGGACTTGGAGAAGCATTCTGAAGTACTAGGAAGATTAAAATTTCTATTGATTCTTATAGCTGACATCATGTGGTAGATTAAAGATTTCTAAGACATTTCAGAAGACTTTTTGCAATTGGAATGTATATTTTACAGTATTTTCCTAATATAGATATGGTAACTCAACAATTGAGAAGTTGTGGGTATTTTTGTTTGTTTGCTTCATATATCAGCATTGTGTCAGTGACTAGGCAGTGCTTAATATTTCTTTTTACCCCTTCGCTAAGTTTTTGATGGCTTAATTTCATCTGACACTTCACACGAGTCCCTAAAACACCAAGACTGTATAATTCGTATATCACAGGTGACAGTTCATGGATAACATATCATGTTTGGGTCTCTATTAGATCTGCTATAATCTATGGGCCTTGTGATGAATAAAGAGAAAGTGCTCTATCATAGCGTTCTATCACTATTACCTGGAAACACTGCACAGACGCTAATTAGAGGAGAGTTTTCTAAAGGCCTAGAGTAAGATGAAAATCACAAGTAACTGAACCACAATCTCCCAGCAAGTTTCAAGCCAGAAGGTGCTGGGCCACAGAATGATCTGCTGTGGTTTTAGGCCCCTTCTTTATGTGGCTCAGGCAAACTTTGGTCCACAACTGCTTGAACCCACGCATCCACGTATATCTTCTGTCAGTTCTCCAGTGCTTAGAAGAAACTTCAAGCACTATTGCAAATATGCAAATATGTGTTGCATATTTTCGGGCCTTAATATGTTCTGAAAACCATACTCTCACTATTGACACAAATCAACTTAATTTGTTTTCATCCACCCCAGGAGAAAATGGGTTAGCCTGAGTTGTTAGAGAGTTCTTTGAAAAAAGAGGCTCATCTTTTTTGGGTTCTATAAAGTGCTTCTTAACTTTCAATGTGCATACGAATTCTCTGGGATCTTTTTCAAAATGCAGATTCTGATTCAGTAGATCTGGGTGGAGCCCAAGATTCTGCATTTCTAACAAGCTGCAGCCCCCTGTCCACACATTGAAGAACAAGGTTCTAAAAAGAACTCCTTGAAGTTTATGCCTGAAGACAGTTCGTGGCAGCTCTGAGTTGAAGATAGTGAGGAATTGTTCAGATTCCAGTTAGAAACCCATCTGCCATAGCATGTGTCCTGTTTATTTCCATTAACAAGTCCTGTTCTCATTATTGATCTGACCAGCCTTGAAGGGTCAGACTTCATCCCTGAAAGAACATCCTGCACCCTGAGCCACAAGGAAAACCATCCAGCAAGGGGATTAATTTCACCCCTTTCCGTATTGACCCTCCACTAGGGGAGCTAGTATTTCTGGCCCTGAGCCAGCTGATCTCATCCACAAATTAAGCTGACAGTTCCTCCCAGCAATAAACGTTGTCTTGGAGCCAAGGCAACATTGATTTAATCGGTCTCAAGCAGACTCACTGGCCACAATTTCACAGATTCCTGAGGGAGAGCCCCCCACTGCGCAGGGGTGCTGCAACCCTCTTTCTTTCCTCTTCTTCTATCTCCATCTTCACTGATGCTGCTGGTCAGTAGGTTGGAACCGCTGCACAAGACAGGACGGAGTGAGATGGGCATTGATTAAGGTGAATGGGACTTAGATTAAGGCAGAAGGGACCAGGATCTGGGTCAGAGGATGAAGAACAAGGACTGGGAAAGAGCAGAGAGTGAAGAAACATAGGAAAGTAGTTTTCTGTAGATTTGAGACTATTTGATGCCTCTCATAATATGTATACTTTCTCATGGAATATAAAGTCCATAGATATCAGAAACATAAAAACTTCAAAACTGGAGGAGGAAAGGAGTCTTTCTTATTCTTTGTGTTTATTAGAGGTTTGCAAAGCAACAACTAGAACAATGGAATCCTGTTAAGTAGTAGTTATGTGGAATATGGAAAGGAATTCAGTAACTGAAATGGATGACTAAGAGGAAGCTATTTGCTGGGTATATGTGAAGTCCAGTGAATAGATTGGGTGCTAGACCTTTTTCTAATGCTTCAAGGTCTGGGATTCACAAACTCCCTCAGTTTCAAGGAATTCTTGAACCTCCTGAGATTATATTTAATATATGCCAGGTATAATTTGCATATATGAACATTTTCAAAAACTGAAATAAGTTCCTTTTCTTTCATTAGGATATCAGAGTTGTTTGCAATTTATAAAACCTTAAGCAAAAACAGTGCCCTAAGAGAAGGACATTTTGGCTATGTGGCTGTGATGTCTGGTAAATTACTCTGTGCTCCAAACTTGGTCAGAAAATACTTTGTAATAAATTAAGGAGAAAACGGAACCCAACTCCTCCAATAGCAAGAGCTAAGACTGACACTGGTTTTCTTTGTTAGGATGAACCATTTAAGCTAAGGAGAACTCAAGAGGTGATGGTGAGGAGGGAGCATTTACATTGAAAGGAAACTCAGGCCTAGAGTAGTATAAATAACTCATCCAGTGTCTCTTGGCAGAGCTAGAATGAAAACCTGTCTCACTCTTAATCTAGTGCACTTTTGTACTTCACCCTAAAGTTCTAATTTAGATGTCACTGTCAAAAATGTGCTCTAGCTTTCATTTTTTATATATATATATATATTTTTTTTTGAGATGGAGTCTCGGTCCGTCGCCCAGGCTGGAGTGCAGTGGCGCAATCTCAGCTTACAGCAACCTCCACCTCCCAGGTTTAAGTGATTCTCCTGCCTCAGCCTCCCGAGTAGTTGGGATTACAGGCATGAGCCACCACACCTGGCCTCTAGTTCTCTTTTCTAATTCAATTCCCCCCTCCATGATGACCTTGAGGGCTTCGTGTCCTTGGCATATACCCTTAGACCCAAAATTACTTAGTGATTTTTAGTTTTTTCTTGTTTTATTGCACAATAATAAAGTTAAAAAGATTGGTTTCCATTTTCAAGACCTTTTTACTTTTGCTATTTAGGCAAAACCCTATTCTAACTCACAATATTGTAAGAATGCAGAGGGCTATAAATCCATGCCTGAATCTCAGTTTCATGTATTCTGTCTGTGTCTATAGATTCTCTAGTCCCATATGGGTTCATGCAGTTGCATTATGCACTCTGACATCCATGTCATGTCATGTTTATCCAACTGTTTTACTACTAGTCAAAATCAAAAGTTTTTTTCCTTCCCAGTTCTCCCAACAGGGCCTTCCCAGCTTAGAGAAAATGAAGCTGTCGGCCATCAGTTTATACATCATCACCAACGATAAACATGCCAGGATCAGAACCTGCATTTTGTTATCTGACCACTGTTGATGGCAGGGAAAAAAAGACAGCTTGATTTTCATTAGCTGAGCTGACCCCCAGCCCTGGGAGCAGTGGGAAAAAAAATACACATTTTGACTGGAAGTAAACTGAGGAAACATGACATGGAGTCAGGGAGGGATTGTAGATCTTTCCCAGAGGTGTGATTTTTTAACAGACTGGCTTTTGGCATTTGAGGAAAATCTCAACAACTCTCTGGACAGAATTTTCATAACTGTCCACTTGGCAGGGCTGATGTGTGTCTTGAAATAATACTCCTTGATTTTATTGTATATGCTCTGGCTTTTGTATACAAATGGTCTTGTTTCCTGAGGCCTGGAAATGTAGACAAGTTTCCCCTTCTCCTGCATTTTATCCCCTTTGTATCTGTGGCCTCTCACAGAGTGGCTGGCACAATAGGTATATAAGAAATTCCTCCAAAAGGAGTTAAGTGTTTATGTGGGGATGGGAGCTACCTTTTATTTGCCATATGATAGGGGAGAAGGAGCAGAGGCTTTGGGGGTCAGATGGGCCTGAGAGTATCAATCTGGAAATGTCACTTACTGATTTAATCTCAATGTCTTCATCTTTATTATGGCTGTAAGACCTTCCTCCAAGAGATGTTAGAAATAAGTGATTAACATGGCTGCATGTAGTGGCTCATGCCTGTAATCTCAGCACTTTGGGAGGCCGAGACGGGTGGATCACCTGAGGTCAGGAGTTTGAGACCAGCCTGGCCAACATGGTGAAACCCTGTCTCTACTAAAAATACAAAAATTAGCTGGGCGTGGTGGTGCATGCCTGTGATCTCAGTTACTCGGGAGGCTGAGGCAGGAAAATTGCTGGAACTCAGGAGGCAGAGGTTGAGGTGAGCCAAGACTGTGCCATTGCACTCCAGCCCAGGCAACAACAGCGAGACTCTGTCTCAAACAAAACAAAACAAAACAAAAAAAGTAAGTGATTAACACTTATGTGTAAAGTGTTGGCATGTAATGAGTTCTTGATATAGGTAAACTCTTTTTCCTCTTTTGGTTGCTTCTCTCTTTTGGTGTAAATGCTGGATGTGCTAGAAATCTAGAGCTAGCTCAGTACAACTTTTACATGAATCTTATGGCCTTTCTTTTAAATTTTCTCTGTGATAAAGAAGGAAGAATAAAAGCATTAGAATCAGATAGACATAAAACTCATTCTTCTTTTTATAGAGTGTTCAACTAAAAACAAGGGTCTCGACACAACCACTGCCTGAAACAACATATATTAGTTGCATAACCACCCCTGTATCTATAAGCAGTTATTTCCTATTTTTCTATTGTATTTACGCTTAAAGGTAATGTTTGTGGCTCTAACAAAAGATAGACAGAAGAGCTTTATGAAATAGAACATAGGGGAGGTATTGGGAGAATGGAAAGTAGTGGGGAAAGGACCAGGGTTTGGGCAGGGAAGAGAAGACCAAGGCAGCCGGAGGGCTGAGGGTTTGGCAAACAGTGCATAACCTTTGTTGTACTGGTTGGAAAGGCTGCCCCGGCCTTCTTTTTCCATCATCTGGATGCCACCATATGGCTACTCTATCTTGGCTGGGGTTTTCAGGGTTAAGATTCAAATCTCTTCTTCTTTTCTTCTTTAGAACTATAATAAAAACACCAGGAGGATCTTGCTCCCTCTGGCCAAGAATAAGATGAAAGAACAAAGGAAACTTGATTCTATGCCCAGAAATTGAATTTTCCTTATTGGGTCCATTTTTAAAACCCTGGAGTAGAAGATTCACCTGGACTTGGGGCATTTCATTTGGACTAGGCTTAAGATCCTAGGGTAAACAATTGGAATGCTGCTATACAGACTTGGTGGATGCATTATGAGGTGTGTGTGGGAGGGTGGGAGGTCGGGGGAAGATTAAGGAAATACTTTCAGTAAGAAAAGTTAAGACTTCTGCTAATCATTGGTAGTGAGGCAACAATTCCACTCAAGGACATTCTCAATTCATTTGAACAAGTATTTGCCAATTGCCTGCTCTTTGTGGGTCAAGGAGGGCAAAGGGTTCTCTGCTCTCCTGGATGTGGTATTATGGTTAGGCTGAACAGCTTACACAGGAAACA
Source organism: Pongo abelii (assembly GCF_028885655.2). Classification (NCBI taxonomy): domain Eukaryota; kingdom Metazoa; phylum Chordata; class Mammalia; order Primates; family Hominidae; genus Pongo; species Pongo abelii. Next base: position 73,788,570 of record NC_071997.2, on the reverse strand, counting down.
GTCAAAGAAACAGTATAAATAAAGCACTCAGTTGGCTATTGTTAACTGGCCCCAGTTTCAATAATTAGTCTATAGTATGGGAGTAGACAGAAAGGTCAGTGATCAGTGCTGATTACTGAGGAGTTCTTGTAGCAAATTTCATGAAAGAGGGAATCCTAGCAGGGGATACAAGGTAGAGTGCCTATCTCTATTTCCTTTTTTTTTTTTTTCTTTTTTTGAGATGGAGTTTCGCTGTTGCTGCCCCAGGCTGGAGTTCAATGGCGCGATCTTGGCTCACCGCAACCTTCGCCTCCCGCGTACAAGCGATTCTCCTGCCTCAGCCTCCTGAGTACCTGGGATTACAGGCATGTGCTACCAGGCCTGGCTGATTTTGTATTTTTTGGTAGAGATGGGGTTTCTCCATGTTGGTCAGGCTGGTCTCGAACTCCTGACCTCAGGTGATCCACTTGCCTCAGCCTCCCTAAGTGCTGGGATTACAGGCGTGAGCCACCGCACCCAGCCCTCCATTTCTTGATACATTCTTTTCAGGTCCTTTTCTGTGCCCTAAGAAAGAACAACAGTTCGCCTCATGTGCCATATTGTCTTTGTATAAGTGTTCCCTCTGCCTAGAAGGATCCTCTTTGTTTTTATTTGTTCTTTTGATTGTTCATTCATACATAACCTGGTTGAATCCTACTTATCTTTCAGAACTTATTTTCTGTGTCACCTCCTCCTCCAGGAAGCCTTCCCAGAGAACTGACTTCCTTCCCCTCCAGCTGCCCCTGGATTGAACAGGGTGTTTCTCTTCCATGTTACATCACCACCTATGCATACCTTACATACAGTGAAATGAGGGCAAATACTGCATCCTTGACCAGACTCTGGGCTCCTTTAGCACATTAATTTGTTTTAGCTTGACAGTCTATAGTCAACTCAAGAAAGGTTTTTTTGAGTGAGTGAATAAGAGAATACCAGATAAAGAGTCATGAACATCACATTGCTCATTTGCTGTTTTTTCCTGGGGAGAACATTTTTATAGCAAGGAGTCCCATTTCAGAATCAGAATTTCTAATGCATACCTTATCCCTGAAAATTGTGCCCTTGTCTGGCAGTGATTCCTGCACACCCAGAAGAAGAAACCTCTTAGCATTGGCCATAGGTGATCACGTGCCCCAACTCTCTTGCTGGGAGATGTATGGCTCCACGTTCCTCCAGGAGTGAGAATGCTGAGGCTGGCTTCTTCTAGGATGAATGAAGGGTCTTGGCAAAGGCTAACTGAACAAGCCTTGGGGTCCATTTGGAGGTTGACCTTTGTGTGTTGTGCAGCACACGCTCTGCTGGGAATGGGTGCTGTGTTTAGTGATCTGCTTTCCCTGTAAGAGATGCAGAGATGGGAGGCCAACCAGAGAGAGGTTAAAGATGTGGGAGCCTTACAGCTGGAGATCATTAACAACAATCAAGACCAACATAAAAAGGCAGCAGGACTTCCCTCCCTCTTGGCCTTGGAAGCCATCTGGATAGAAGAAGTTTGGTTTAAACTTTTTAGCACTCTAAGATGGTTTTTTAAACTTCTCCATAGAAGTCCCTCAAGGTTCTAAAATCTATCCTTCAAAGCCCCTTACCAGAAAATCTGTACCCTTTTAGAATGGAGCAGATGACTGATAACATAAGCAGCGTACTTACTTTTTTTTTCTCAGAAATACCTGGTAGGCCCAATGGATCTTTTTACACATTCTGAAAGCCATGAACTTTTTCTAATTAGAACTAGACAGGATTCTTCAACTGCCCCACCCTCATGTCCTTTCTAAGGGCCCACCGTCTGCCAGAGCTGGTTGGAATACAGGTGGACTCCTGAACCTGGGGCAGCCCAGGGACTAAGACAAGGCCTGGCTAAATGAATCAGACTTTTTTCCCACCAAGAAAATTAGAAGCAAGGACAGAGGGAATTTGCAGCCTGTGATGGACCCTTGAGATGTAAGGTCAAGGTCTGATAGAATTAGAGCTGGGTCTGCTTTCCTGATGTCACCTGCACACTGCAGTCATGAAAGGCTGGGTAGTGAAGACCTGAGAAAGCAGCCAAGTGGAGGGGATGGATCAAATGTGCAGAGAGAAGGAAAGATGACACCCTACAGGCCCTAAGAGTTGGAGGCGATCGCCTCAGTGACTGCATGCAGGTTTCCAAGTCCAGGCCCAACTCTACTGTGTTTCCTGTCCTTGGATGCATGGATGTCCGTGACATCATCATTGTTGTGTCCATCTAACTCTCCTTTCGCTAGCTTGAGAGGTTCTCTATTCCTAGCAATAGAAAATGCTCTGAACTTGTCCCTGTCAGGCTTTACATGACCATGGCATTTATTTTATTTTTTTGAGATGGAGTCTTACTCTGTTGCCCAGGCTGGAGTGCAGTGGTGTGATCTCAGCTCACTGCAACCTCCAGCCTCCTGGGTTCAAATGATTCTCCCACCTCAGCCTCCCTAATAGCTGGAATTACAGGCGCCCACCATCATGCCCCGCTAGTTTTTGTATTTTTAGTAGAGATGGGGTTTTACCATGTTGGCCAGGTTGGTCTCGAACTCCCAACCTCAGGTGATCCACCCTCCTTGGCTTCCCAAAGTGCTGGGATTACAGGTGTGAGCAAACATGCCCTGCTGACCATGGCACTTATATTGCTTTTTCTGTGGTGACTGAAAGCAAAGTATGTAGACGAAAGTGGACTAAAGGGGGATGGTCAATGTTTGTTTTTACCTTCTTAATAACAACATAGTTCTTGGCCTCTGGAACCCACTGACTCTGTCTTTGTCATCTGTATCGTGCAACAGTTTGGGCCTTAATGGTATTCTGTCCTGCAAGAGTCTCTAATCTTTCTAGACTTGTAGTATTTTTGTTGAGATTGTGGCCAGCAATATGTTTCATGCTTTGCTTAATCTCCCCACATCAGTCAGTTTTGGGGCACAGCGCAGGCATCCAGCAGCTATTCCTTGACACGGGAAGGTAATGATGTGGATTCATGTTTTCCTCATATATATTAGTAAGTAAAGAAAACCACTCTATTCCTTCATATAATTTGCTTTTGAAACTTGTGCCATAAAATCAAAGGTGGAAGCTCGGTTCTACCCCCTCGTTTTGTAGTTGATACTTGAAGTGTCAGAGAGGTTAGTTTGATGATAGAGTTCCAGGGCCAGGGGACATTCTACGCCTTTGAATTTTTTTTTCCTTTCACACAAATTAAAATAACCTTATAGTTTTTTTGACCTGATTATAAAAGAATTGTATGTTTACAACACTCAGGGCCTGGTGTTACTATTCTCTCTGCCTAGAACACTTTTCTCCCCATGATGCTTGTGGGTGGGTCCTTTGTTTCATTCAAGTCTCTGCTCAAATGTAACTCTGAGAGGTCTTTGAACATCCTAAACTATAATAGCCCAGTAGTTGCTCTCAATCACCTTTCCCTGCTTTCCTTTCCTCCATTGCACATACTACCTGCAGACCTTATATTCTATTTTTGTTTATCCCTTGCCTTCCCCACAACATTGTAAGCCCATGAGCACAACAGGGGCTTTGTTTAGTTCTCGGTCATATCTTCATTGCCTAACGTAGTGCGAAGAACATAGTATGAAAACAGATATGCAGAATGAGTATATAGTATAAATGAATTGGAAAAATTTAAAGACTTCCTGAAGAATAGAATAGAAAATAAATATTACCCACATTCCCACCACCCCAGAAATAAATGTTAACATTTTAGTAGACAAAATCTTGAATTTTTTAAAGAAAGAGAACTTGTTGTTTTTGATTAGTTTTTTTTTCATTGCAATGAATGTAGGTGTCTTTCCTTGTGACATCGGTAGTTGTCAGCCACAGTAGTGTAGCAGCAGTTAGAGGGTGCTAAAATCCACATTTCAAAGTCCTTCCCGAGACCGACTCAATCAGATATTTCAGATGGAGAGCCAGTATTCCTAGCTTTAGAAATGATTTGTATGCACAGTTGGAGTTGCAAGTTACTGGTCTACATCATTATTTTAGTTGCAAAGAATGGAAAGTTTTTTTTTCTTTTTGTAAAGCTAATGGACCCTTATAGGAATCTTAAACTATGACTAATGAAGCTAGACGTACCTACCAGTAACTGGGTTCATAATATGGCGATACTAACAAATATTTTTAGTACTTACTATGAGTTTAATTATATTTCAAGATACATGTACAGATGCTCCTTGACTTACCATGGGGTTATGCCCCAAGAGACTCATCCTAAGTTGAAAATATCGTAAGTCAAAAATGCATTTAATACAGTTAACCCATGGAATGTCATAGCTTAGCCTAGCCTGTCTTAAACATGCTCAGAGTATTTACATTAGCCTACAGTTGCGCAAAATCATCTAACACGAAGCCCATTTTATAATTAAGTACTGAATATCTCACATAATTTAGTGAGTGCTGTGCTGAAGTGAAAAGCAGAATGGTCCTATGGGCATTGGAAGTATGTTTCTACTAATCGTGTATTGCTTTTGCACTGTTGTCAAGTGTGAAAATATTGTAAGTTGAACCATTGTAAGTCAGAGAGTTTCTGTATCTATTCCTTTAATCCCCACAAGAACTGTTAAGTTTGGTTCCTTGTTATTGCCATTTTACAGATGAAGAAATTGAGACACAAAGAGTAATTTACCCACATAACCATCATATAGCAACTAATAAGAAATAAAGCTGGGATTTGAGCCCAAGGAATATGATTCCAGAGTCCATTCTTCTAACCCTGATACTATACAGCCCAATGGATTCTAATATAAATATAAAAATTAACATTGACTTAGTTTTCCAGTTTGAAAATAACTTTTGCTTTGGAAGGCATAATGGAACAGTGGAAAGACTTTCTCTGTCACATTTGAAGACATTTAGTGATTATCTACTTAATGGCTGGCTGACCTTGGGCAAATTGTTTAACTTCCATAGCTTAGCCATATCTGAAAAATGGAACAAAGATGCCAACTAAATACCTGTGGAGAGAATGAAGATGATACATCTGCAACCGTGCCTGGCACAGGTAGGTCCTGAATAAATGATAGTGATTAGCATCATTATCACTTCACTTGATCCTCACAGACATACTGGGAAGGACACAGGAGGGGCTTTTGGAAAGGTGAGCTGTACGGGGCTCGGTTTATTATGTTTTGCCTATACCTGTCTCCCTCCAATAAGCAGGGCCTGAATATGCTTTGACACATAATTTGATGGTTAAATCCTCTATTACATCATGGAACAAATGTCAAAAGCCCTCCCCCAACCCCTGTAAGTTGTAGAGAAAAAGGCACATGGGGATAGAATGGGGGTAAGAAGATGGGTGGCATATCTGCCTTTTCCGGGTGTCTTTATTCTATTTTACTAGTGAGCGATTTAATTTTACTTGCAGAATAACAGAGATGTTAATTGTCATGTCAGAGCTTTTACATGACAAGATACAGTTAGTTATTGAATAGATAAGGACAGTTTCAATGCAGTACAGTTATGGTTGAGGTAGCACAAGTGAACAGTGACATTTTTTATTTAACTCCCTATTACATTAAAAAATCAAGTCCTTATGCCTTTTCTTAAGAAATTATCAGTCATCAGTCTTTTGAACTATGAGGCTTATGAGTTAAACGTGTCTCCAGAATACATCTGAGAAATCACATTATAAAGTGTCCCTTGCCTACTAGGTTGAGTCTACTCTTGCTCAGAATGTTCAAAACCTAAGGAGTAAAGGATAGGAGAGAGAAGTGAGTGGGCATAAAGTTGGAAGATAAGACAGAGATGGAAATTTTCTGCTGAGTGGGAGAGGCAATAGGAAGGAGACAGGAATTGAGACTGTGGCCAAGACACTGTGTGAAATGGTTACATGTCTTCTTCCCTGAAGATTCAGAGCTTAGACATTCTCAGACATGGCCAAAATATTACATGAAGTTTAGTCACACATCTCCAAGATTTTTTTCTACACTGACTTTTATTTACTTACCTCCTATGTACTCTCGAAATACTCTACTTAGGCTTTCATTATTGAACCAGTTCATCTCTCAGAAAGGCCAGCAATAACCCATATGCATTCTTGGCTTTTATCTTTGTAACCCTTCAGCATCTGTTTGGCATTGTTTTGCTCTCTCCTAAGTGAACAAACATGCCCTTCCCTTGCCTTATGACAGCGCATCTTCTGGTTTTCTTTCTATGAGTTTGACTACTCCTACTCAGTAGCCTTTATCAGCTCCCTCTTTTCTCCCCAGTCTTTAAATGTTGAGAGTTTTCAAGCTTTGTCCTTGGCCCTCTTCTCTTTGCCTGCTGTGCCTTTCCACCAGGCAATTTTATTTATTCCCATAGCTTTAGTTACATTTTGCCTTGCATAATCACTACACTGATGACTTGTAATTGTATAACTCTAGAATTGACTTCTCTTTAGACTCCTCTGTGAGCTGCACCTCACCCTGTTTCACGGACAAATGAAACCTCTCAAAAACTGGACTCGACATCCCTCCCATCCCAAACAAAATCTTTTTTTTTTTTTTCCTTGAGATGGAGTCTTGCTCTGTTGCCCAGGCTGGAGTGCAGTGGTGTGATCTTGGCTCACTGCAACCTCCATCTCCTGGGTTCAAGCGATTCTCCTGCCTTAGTCTCCTGAGTAGCTGGGATTACAGGTGCGCCCCATGACGCCTGGCTAATTTTCATATTTTTTTAGTAGAGACGGGGTTTCGCCATGTTGGCCAGGCTGGTCTTGAAATCCTGATCTCAGGTGATCAGCCCACCTTGGCCTCCCAAAGTGCTGGGATTACAGGCATGAGCCACCATGCCTAGCCCCAAACAAAATTATCTTCCACTTTTTCCCATGGCCACTTTGTGTCCGCTCTCATCATTCATCTCTAAACATTCACCGTGTCCTATTTGTCTTACCTCCACCATTTTTTTTGGGTTTGTCTACTTCTCTCCTTCTTTACAACTAAAAAGCAAAAAGTCTCAATCCCTGAATGTTAGAGAATTTGCCTCTCCTACCAGCTTAAACATCTCCTCTGCTTACTGTCTGAGTCCCAGACCTTTTAGTACGCTCGTTTCTCCCTGGCTAAGAGTCTTCACGTGTTCTGTTCCCTGTCCCTGGAGGTCACTAACCACCTCCACATGCTAGGTAATTAATTGCTGCTTTTTCACTTCCTCAAAGAAGCATTTTCTGACCTTCCAGGTCCTTCTGCTATATGCTTTTATTATACCCTACCATCCTATTTTATTCAATATTTATCACAAAGTGTAACTAAGTAATTAACTAGGACAATACTAGTCAATCTTTACCGTCCCGGTGAAATAGTAAAATTCATGAAAGTAGAAGCCTTTTGTCTATTGTTCTGTGCTTTCACCCACTGTACCTAGAACAGTGCTTTACACACTGAAGGCCCTCAGTAAATATTAATTGAAAGAAAGATAAAATAAAGAGGAAATTCCTTTGTGGATATATAACATTCAGGAAAAAGTCTGGGCAAAAAAAACAGTCCATTACTAAACCTGGGAAGAATAGTTCAAAGTTCTTTCTTTCTACATTGGGCAGTCTCTCTGAATTTTTTTTAGTCAATTCTTTTCCACCTGGCAAAATATATGAGATGGTGAGATACTTTCTCTGCTACAAAACTTCAATCAAATAAGGGCAGTCTTTCCATATTTATGTTGAGACTATATGTCCAGTTGTATAAATGTTCCTTGCCTCTAAAGAGGATTCTATTAGTTCCTTTTTCCTCTGTTAAAAAGTGAGAAAGTTGAAAGCTACTATATTCCTGATTGCTGAAGCATGTTTCTGATTTAAACCCACATCTCTATGAATTTAATTTAATGATATATTGAAGATGGTTGAAGGGTATAAAGTTCTGCGCTGGTATCAGTGTGAGTACACCTAAGTAATTAGCGAGGAGTGTAAATACTTTCTTTAAATAAACTGCTATCTTTTTAGCACTTGAGGGAGATTTCATCTTTATCCTTATTTCCTTGATTAAAAAAGAAATCATATGGCTGTTGTAACTCAAAGGTCTTACTCACTTCATAGGCATTGCTGACACTGGAAGCCATTGCATGAAGAGGAAAAGAAGGCGAAATTCTCACTCCTAACAAAACTGTCACAAAATTACATTTTCACATATCTGAGAAAAAAAAAAAGAAAACACAATGCTATTCGTTTCTGACTTGGCTTTTTCAACAGTTAAATACAGGTGGCAAATGAGTAGCATTACACAACTATTTTATAAAACAACTCCAATAATTAGTACTGAAGTCTTGTGTGGAACAATATTTGGGAGATGGGCAGCTGAGAAATGGTATAAATGTCGAGTTACTAGGATGGGGACTTATTGGAAGACTGTCCAAAAGGTAGGAGAGAAAAGGAACAAGTGACTGTGGAAAAGCAGAGGGGAAGGGTGGTTTAAAGAGATCAGAGAGAACAAAAGGATGTGGGGCAGACTGCTGAAAGTCCATGGAGGATTGAAAACCAGAAGTGGAATTTTGAATTGGATGTACATATAAGAGGAATTGATTGAGGATAGAGGAGTGGGATGTAGTATTTCAGAATTATAGATGTGAGGAAATGGACAGGGCCATTGTCCACATGCATTGATGCACTGACCTGAGGAAAGGAATGAGCTCATCATGGTAAAGGATTGGGAAGTTGTGGGGTATTACATCAGCCTCTGATGAGGTCCTTCTCTTGCCTGCCGTTTTTCTGAGCCACTGGCAAGATCTCCCTTAACAATATGTTTCCTATTTTCTAACATGAGATCTGATGCTATTTTGTTTCTTTAAATTTTAAATCATACGAAGGAAAAGTGTTCTGATTGCTAAAGAGATATCCCTAAATTGTGAGAATCTTTTAATCTATCTATCTATCTATCTATCTATCTATCTATCTATCTATCTATCTATCTATCAATCATCCCTCTGAGTTTGGAAATGTTTAAATTTATTTATTAATTCAAATATGTATTTTATGTTTATGTCTTCCAGTATATGAAAGCATTTCATATTGAAGAAGGTTTCTAGTGATGGTAAGGGGTAGCTCTAGAAAAATAATGACAAGAAAATTTTGATTCAAAATAGGGAAGAGCTTTCCAGAATGTGGAAAAGCTCTAAATGCGATAACTTGAGAAATGCTGAATTCTTCATAGTTAAAAGTGTTCAGATATGGGTGTGAGACAGCAGCTTGGCAGGAATGTGGCAATAACAGAGGCAAGTCAGAAAGCCTGGACTAGGAGGCTTGTTATCTTGTGGCCCAAAGGCAGGCCATGTTCTCCCAATGTGTTTCCCCAGTCCTTTTTGGCTTTCATAATTTTTAAACTAGTTGCCAACATTTAAAAGTTGAGATAATTCACAAGATACCAATTTTCAGCTTTTCTTGAAAAACTAGAAAATCTGACAATAGTGCACTATCCTTAATAAATGACACACCTCGGAGGAAAGTAGCTATTGTCCCTTGAGATGGTGCGTAAGATCTCCTGTTTGTCACAGGCCAGCACAGTCCACTTCACACAATCACATTACTTCTCTGTTCTTTGTGAACATTGGAGTTTTCACCTGGTTTATTTATTTTTTCCAATCCTGAGATTTTCCAAATTTATGAAAATTTCAGAATGTTTTTCTTTTTTCATTTTAGATACTTTGGATTTTGAGTGTGGTGTTATTAGCTGGTAGTCCATGGTTAATATATTCTATGTTTGATATAGAAGTGAGAAGATCCAGGGGAGATAGCCAAAGTTAAGTTTCTTTAATGATTTTAAGTTAGTTATGTCAAAGACACCTCATATTGATAATCACACATCTGATTGGATCAATCCACTATATTGCTTACAAAAGTGGCTATTCTGTAAGTAATATTTCTTTATGAGTAGATATACGCTTTTCTTCATAAAGCACGATGCTTGAAACTGTAAGACAGCAATGAATCACTGTCATAAATCTTATTATAAATCTTCCAGGAATGTTTTAAACCAGATTGCAGTGATTTTTGCAGAATGCATATAGATTCTAGACATCCATATTTTATAAGCACCTGTCCTTAACTGCAAGAAGTCTGAAACAAATACATTTTGTTTGAGAGTTTAATGTCCTGTAATACTTTAAGATGTAACTAAAGATTCAGAAACTTCATGTCTGTTGAATTTTACCATATACCTCAATGGCATCTTCTTTGCCTATCTCACTGGCAAAAATATGTTCACAATATATCCCACTTTATCAGTGCTGTATAACTCTAGTACTCAAGTCCTTAGAGGCAAGCAAGAGATAAAGAAGAAATGTGTTTTTTTCTTTTTTTTTAAACCTAAAGTCTATTACCTTTTTATTGTAAGAAATATACCTTTAAGACTCCTCTCTACTGCTTTTGATGCTTGCTGTGTCTGTAGTCAGTACATGTCTCATGAAGATCTACATAATGCATGTAAACATTTTGATCTGAGGACATTTCCCCATTAAAGAGAACAGAAAAGCAGAAGATTTTTAAAATACTTTTTAAAAAGAGGGTGTTAATATACATATAATTTATAAATAAACCTTGAAATAGCCATAAGATATATGTGGCAGATGGTTGAGTAAATGTGGTCAATATGAAGACTTCCACAATTGACTCAAGTGGGTAAAATTGATTTTTTAAACCTATAACCCATTATGAGTATGCATTTAACCTAACCAAACTCACGTGGTGGCGTTTGCATTCTTATGTGGCTTGGATTTTCTGTCTCCTGTCTAGCAAATGCTAAGAATGAGAAAGAAGAGCTCCTCTTGGATATGTCTGAGATCCATAAAGATATGTTTTAAATCATGGAGAGAGATAACCTTTGGTTTCTTTTCTTCCTGTTTTTAAAATTCAGACTAACTCAGTGTTGTTGTCTTTATAAATGATAGTAGGTATTGCATTTCAGAGTGGTCCCACTTATTTTTTATGACCACTGATGAGAAGTGTGTCATTTTTTGGAATGAAGAAGGTAGAACAGAGTTCTGCAACCTCTCTATTTGTCATGGTGAAAATTTAGCAGTTTATTGACTTTCCTTTTTCATTCATGTTGACTTGTCATCCTTCTTGCTCTCTGGTTTCCTAATCTTGGTAGCTCTTGTTTGAGAGCTTGTCTTTGTTGCAGTTGTTTCATTTTAACATACTTCCTCAATGATGTCTCCTCTAGGTTGCATAAGAGCAAAGTTAATATTTTTGAGAACATCCTTTCTCCAGCCTGATACACTTCGTAGAATCATAGGAAGCTGGAACTGTAGGGAATCACTATAACCATGTAGTTTGGCATTCACAGACCGGTGGTCCACCAGTGCTCCTCTCAGCACTGTTTAGTTTGGCTGACATAGTGATTGTTGTTTGTTTTCTGTTTGTTTTTAATCTGAATCTCTTCAAATAAGGCATATGTTTTTCACACCGCTATGGCTCACAGTCCACCTTGATTTCCCACAACTCCCTACTTGACACATTTATGCTACTTACCTAGCCTATCAAGTGTCGTGTGTAGTAACTTTAATGTACACTAAACCATGACATTTCCATTTTTTTGGATTTAAAAGATAGTTGAATATTAGAAATTGTGTATGTTGCGATCTTGTTGTTTCATAGACAAAAAAGTAGAGGTCTAAAGAATTAATCCCTTCTTCAAAAATAAGAGAGGTACTACCATCTCAAAACAGATGTATTTTTTCAGGGATTTCTAGGTAAAGGATCATTTTACTAGATTGACAGACATTACCTATTAAAATGCGGTTACCTCTGGGATTTATAATTTTTGAAGCCTTATCACCAAGCATATATGTATTTGAATAATTTATTTCACTTCCCTCCTGAGAGTAAGATTTGATAGGTAGAGGATGATGGAAGGAAATGAACACTAGTGTTCAAGAGAAAAAGAAAAGGTACCACTGAAGAAAGAGTTAGGGCACCCATGAAGAAAAGACAGAGAGAGAGAGGACATGCAGAAATAAACTTTAATTCTTACACCTACAGAGGGACATAAAGAGAGATTCACAGGATGGGCAATCAAGGAAGACTAAAGGGAACACAGCTAGCAATTCATAGGAGCTAAGTGGAATTTTCCTGAAGTTCTGTTTTCTCTGTAGTTGTACCACTTGTTTTATGTGGATTAATAGTCATCAGAATCAATATGCTCTAAGTGATGTAAGTGAATTTTAGCATTCTTTCATTTAACAGATTCGTAGTGTGAACCATATTTAATCATCAGTCTAAAATTGGAAATAGATTATTTGTTGCAGGGCTCTAAGTTATGAGTTTATTTGGTAATTGAGTTGGGACAAAGATATGATTACAGTTTGTTCATTATATGCACTATGGCTTAAATAATGCCTCTGAAATGCATGCATGTAGATAAAACTGCATCTATGCACCTAAGGGAAAAAGTCCTGTCCTTTTTCTTTCAGAATATTGGGAAAATGGGTTCTGATATTGATTTTGGCAGTTAATAAAAGTAAAGAGCTGTAACATTGTAGTGTACTCTAAAAATTACAGGGAACAGAGCCGCTTAATTACAAGTGGCCAGTTTTCAGCTTCATATTCCTATGCTTGTTATGAGAGCAATAGGAATTATTCCTGATTTTTCTAGTTCCAAACATGCCAAGAAAACAATTGCCTTAACCTTGTATCTTCACATTAATAAATCCTAATTATGTTCTTAGTAGTGAATTGTACAATAATATCCTTGAAAGTTTATACAGTGCTTGAAGCTACATCATCTCCTTAGATTCCTATGACAACCCCACGAAGTGAGCATTGGTATTATCCCCATTTTTCAGATGGGAAAGGTGAAGTTGGGCAAGATCAAGTGGACTGCCATGAAGTGGCGGGGGTGGCATCAGATCAGAGTCTGGATCCTTTTTTTTTTTTTTTTTCCAAATCAACAGGTCTTTTATTGCATCATTTAAATATCACAAGTAGGTCTTAAGTGTCATCTGGCATCTTCTTTCTGTAGCCGGGCTAACTCTTAGATCTTATTCATCAGCCTGCTAAACAGTTCCTTTTTCAGAGACATAGATACCATCCAAAAATTTCCTGATATCCTTGTTTTTAACTGTTGTGGCTTGCTGAATCAAAGCCGCTGAATTTGAAACAAGCTCAATGTCATTTCCTTCAAGGATTAATTCATCTTTCTGGGCTTGAGATACCGAACAAGCAACACCTGGTCTCATCCGAACCCTGCGGATGTATTTTTCACCCAAGAAATTTCAGATTTCAACAAGAGACCCATTCTCCTGGATAACGACGTTGTTGGGGAAGTGAGCATACACAGACCTCATCTTGTAACGGAAGCCCAGTGTAACTCCCTTGATCATGTTCTGTAAATGACTACAAATAGTCCGAACGGTAGCCAGTTCCTTTCTGTTACCCCACCATTTGTCAACCCGGAGCCTCTTTTTTTTCTTTCCAAGAAGACTGAGTTCTACACTGATGTGATTGAAGTCCCTCCGCAGGGTTCCTCTGGGGCCCTTCACGATAACTGTGCGTCCCTTCAGAGTAATGTCGACATTTTCTGGAATGTCGACAGTCTGATTGCTGAGAATGGTCTTCATTCTCGCAGTAGACGCAGCAAAGCGAGTCTGGATCCTTTTACTCTAATTCCCTTGCTTGTTCACTCTTTGGATAGAGGAGAGGAAAAAGCAAAGAAGCTTTGTGTCCAGACTCTTTAGCACATTGACCTGTTTTGATACCAATGGAGAGGCTCCAGAAAAAGTTCAGAGATGGCATGCAGATTCTGACAAATAGAGGCTTCTCTAGCCAGTAGACTTGAATATACTGTAGAGGAAAAGCTACTGTGCCCTGACTTCATGGCAGGTCAGAGCTTATATTGTCATGCTGTTTTTCTGCTTAAGGGGCCATGGCTCTCTGCTTTTCATTATCTAGGAAATATCATATTATTAACCAGGGGCATTGAGGGATGTATATGAGAACTGGTGGCACAAATGTGTATAGATGATATTTCCCAGTGGTCTGCTAGAGAGAGCCTTTTCCAGTGTATTGTGGAATTTCAAGCCACATTAACAGAGAGAATCACTATTCACTGTATCCCTTCTGTCCGTAAGGGAGGAAAGTATATAGGGAAGAATGTTCAATTTCTGTTTCTCTATAGTCACAATTTAAAAAAAAATTGATAAGGAGTGTCAGTCTTCACAAATGAGAAAATTCAGTTAGAATTATTGAAATGATAGTGCTTTTTGGGCAATTATATGAAGATGGCTCATTTAAAATCAGATCTTTCAGTGTTAATCTAAAAGAGAATTTTCTATAATGCTATCACTGGGAGGAGGGTGGCTCTGTGACTGGTAGTAGGCTGGTAAGTGAGGGCTAAAATTGACTTCCTCATAGAGCATGTTCATCACTTGCAGAAAGAGCAGTGCAAGTACTTATAGGGGCTGTATTAGGGGAGAGGAATTTTGGGAGAGGGTTATGTCAACTTTCCAAACATTTTTGTAATGAAACTATACTAACTAGAAAAAGAAAATATGTTTATAATACAATGAGTAATAAAAGCCTTTATTAGATGTTACAATTGTGTTATCAGTTCTACAGATAATTTTTTTTTTTTTTTTTTGAGATGGAGTCTCGCTCTGTTGCCCAGGCTGGAGTACAAAAGCCTTTATTAGATGTTACAATTGTGTTATCAGTTCTACAGATAATTTTTTTTTTTTTTTGAGATGGAGTCTCGCTCTGTTGCCCAGGCTGGAGTACAATGGCACGATCTCAGCTCAATGAAATGTCTGCCTCCCAGGTTTAAGTGATTCACCTGGCTCAGCCTCCCGAGTAGCTGGGACTACAGGCGCATGCCACCATGACTGTCTAATTTTTTGTATTTTTAATAGAGAAGGAGTTTCACTGTGTTAGCCAGGATGGTCTTGACCTCCTGATCTCGTGATCCACCCACCTTGGCCTCCCAGAGTCCTGGGATTACAGGCGTGAGCCACCACGCCTGGCCTCCACAGATATTTTTACTAGCATTTAATTTGGGTGGAAACAGAATAGACTAGCAGCAGTATACATTTCAATTATATATATTTTATATATATATAAAATAAATGGTCACGTAAGACATTGGTTTGGATGTGTTGCCATGTGTCCTGCCTGGGTCACTTATTTTTTTTCCTAAGTAGCAAAAAGTGAGTGTAATAAACTTTATAAAGAAAAATACACTCCAAGTAAATTTATTTGGAGTATTAGAGGTTGTGAGCGCATCATATACTTTGTTTCTGAAATCATAGTTCAATTTCAGTTCAAGTTAAGAGAGCACTCAGTAAAGGAACAACTGTCAAAAAGGTTCTGTCTTGATACAGTTGTCTCTTCTGTGGCTTCTTGGTAGCGATGAAATGACCGTACTTGAGTCCATTAAGGTTTTTGGTACTGATGTACAGTGTAAATGATCCATTTTGTCTTTCACAAACCAATATTCTTTGAAAGTACTTGGTGTTTTAGATGCAATTCAGAAGGTAATAGAGAAGGAGACTCGACCCTCAAGGAAGTTGCAATCTAAAGGCAATCTGTCCTTCAATGGCGAAATGCTCTGCAGATGTGAAGTGCCCTCCCACTCCTCTGTGGAGAGAAATTGCCTTTCGCTTTGGTGCTATCCAGCGAGAGAGAAGTCCCTGCCCTTAACTATTAGCTTTAGAGAACAATTTGAGGAAGAGGTAAGCCTTCAGAATACTTTTCTAATTTAATGTATCTATTTAAGTTTTCAAAGACCAGAATTTCTTTTATTCGCTTCTGTTGATTTCCTGTGGAAGAACTGCGTTTACATTCAGAAAGCTGACAGTTTACCAACTTTTGCCACACCAACTGATTCAGGGGTAAATAAATAAACCAAGAAATTTTCATCAAGGCATTGGATCCAGTGAGGTAGCCTAGAGAGAAACAATAGGAACTTTTCATTGTCCAGTTGGACATAAACACTTTATAGTATTTCATTCCGTAGTGCTTGAGTTCTGGCCACAGAGGACCTGACAAGGCATGGAGACAAGATTTGTCATTTTTCCTTCTCATAGAGTCCTGATGTTTCTCTCTATGGTTTCAATTTCTGATTATTCCCATGGCTCCTAGTGCTGTGATACCCCTGAGCTCACATCATGCTTATACAAGTTCAAGGAGTGTCTGCCACATTTTATAATGGAGCTTCTGGTCACAGCTTGTTTGAGAGTATTGCTTTTGGCCAGGAAGCAAACAAACAAGCAAAAGAGGCTCTCACTCCTCATTCCATTTCAATTGTTGTAACTCAAAAAAAAAAAAAACAAAAATACCCAAAACAAACAAACAAAAAAACACCTAATTTCAAAACTATGATCTTTTAAAAAAGCACTTTCAGTTACAAATAGTCACTTTTCAAACAGATACACACACACAAGTACACGTATACATACACTGATATGATAATGTAGTATTCATCACAAATAGACTTTTAGTATGCTGTCATATTAGTTTATGAAATTGACTTATAAAGTATAACTCTTATATTGTACATTCCATAGATGGTAGACTCTGATATTGTATTTGTTGAAGAGAGGAAGTAACAAGAAAGTCTTAGGATTGCTTTGTACATTTTATAATGTCAACTAATAATTGTTTTATACAGATATTTTAGCTTAGGCCATAGTTCATACTGTTCCTGCTTTGTACATTGAAATGCAATAGCTTTTTACGAAGAAAGTGAAAGTACAAGTGCTAACAAGAACTTGCCATTTTGCCTGTGCATTCTGTTGCAAGCTTTGGTTCTTTGGAATATAAGGTAGTGCTGCTAAATATTAAGATAGTTCCTTTACTCTACGTAGTTATCCAATGATAGAAACCACAGCACTCATTTTGTGGAGATGTGTTTGTTTAACTTCTGGAGGTTAACCCAGTGGCAAGTTCATCCTTATTTGATAATAATGAAACAGAAGTTTTATGTGTTTGCTTGAGTAAGATTGCCATCTGGTAAATAATATGTTTTGTGAGTGTTTATAACAATCATGGTTTAAGCCAAAATTGACTTATCATGATTGCTGCAAATAACACTTGAGTGTCCTAACTGGTTTGATTTTTTTTTCTTTGTTGAATTGAGCAAATGTATTTTACGAAGCTTCCTACATTTATTTTTAAAGTATTTTATGGGTTTTAAAGCATGAGTTTTCAAAAGCAATAATTACAGCTGATTACTATCTCCATATAGTACTTCTCTAAAGTAGAAAAAAAGGTTGTTTATAAAGCATCATAAGTATTATATATATGTGTATGTGTATATATATATGTATGTATATATATGTATATATATAGTTTTGCCTTCAACAAGTTTCAGGTTTATTCCTTTATGAATTGAAGAACCCAAAACATTTTTACCTTGGTAGAATAGCAAGTTAAGAAAGTGTGGCTAACAGATCAGTCAAGAGTGTCTTGGCATATTATTTCTCAGGCAGTAATAGCATTAAAAGCAATTGTGAAAATGGTCTTTAATCCATTATCTTGCCTTAAAAAGGAGAAATGTATGATATAAAAAAGTTTCTTTTTCTTTTCTCAGCCTAAGTAAAACCTGAGACTGCCTTTTTTCCATGCCACATGTAAAACAGCTTTTCTAGTTTCCACAGAATTAATTTTCTATCAGTTTAATTTGAAGACTTCAAGTGATATTCAATGACTTCTTCTTGAAAATGTCAATTAAAATCTTTAACTGGTTGCCTTGCATATCAAAAGGAACCGAAGGAAATGAGTAGTTAAACTAGAAATTTGGGATGAGTCTAGAAAGGGTGTCTGTAGTTGGTTAGTTATTTTTGGTTCGAAGACCAGGAGTTTGATTCTTCATGGCAATCAATTATTTTTACTCTGTTCTAAGGTCAACATTATGGTCCTTGGCTGTCAATGACTCTCTTGCTTTGGGTGGTATGATCTGAAAGTAGACTGGAGAGGCTGAGAGTAGAACTGGGTCAACAAAAAGCCATCTTCTGTTCTTTGAAATGTTCTTCTTATCTTTTTTTATATTTTGGAAGACGATTATATCTTCATTAAATGGTCTCCATCTATATGTATGGCATATGTAGATACTTCCCTGAATCTCGTCTTCATCTCTCTCACTTCTTACTCCTTCTTTTAGGAAGTTTATTTTCACTTAATGTGTTCAATTTACACTTACATATGTATGACTCCAAATATACTTTGCTGTCCCTTAGCTTTAGATCTGTAGCCATAAACATGCCAGCATTCTTGATTACTGATTAATGGCTCCTTCAACAAGTTTTAGAGTTCATTGTCATTCCTCTTCTATCATTCCTCCACAACTGTGGACTTGTTGCTTAAATACAATATTGAGTAAAAATATTAAATCAGACATGATAGAGTGTATACTGCATAATTCAAAATAACATGAATTAACCTATGTTGTTTAGGAATGCATAATTAGGTAGTAAACTATAAAAGAAAGCAAGAATGTGAATGGCATAATGGAATGGTTGTTATCCCCATGGAAAGAGGGGCTTATAATAAGGAGGGGCACACAGAAGACTTCTCTTGCTTGACCTGAATGGGATTATAATGGTTCCTTTCTTTTTTTTTTTTTTTTTTTTTTTGGAGACTGGGTCTTATTCCATCACCCAGGCTAGAGTGCAGTGGTATGATAATAGCTCACTGCAGTCTTGACCACCCAGACTCAAGTGATCCTCCTACCTCAGCCTCCTGGGTAGCTAGACTCACAGGCACACACCACTATGCCTGGCTAATTTTCTGACTTTTTTGTAGAGACAAGGTCTCACTATGTTGTGGTTTATTTTATTACAATTAATTAAGCTGTATATTGATGTTTCTGTACATTTCAGTATGTTTGTTACATTTCAAAATTTTTAAAAAGAAGGAAAAATGGAAAAAATGTATTTTAGATTTCTTGACAAGATCATTTTTTCCTTACACATTGTGAAGAGAATTTAAAAATAAATCTATTATTGAATAAAAAGTAATGCCTAACAATGGTCAATAATCATCAAGATCTTTAAGACCACTGATATCCTTTGACTCTGCGATTCCAGTTATGAGCTCCATTGTAAAGAAATAAAATCAGAAGTATACATAGAGAAATATGCATTTGGATGTTTATTATGGACTAAAAAGCCCTAAATTTCCCAAAACAGAAGGTTAATTAAATTTAGTATGGCATATTGACAAAATCAAAGATTTGAATCCTTATTCATTAGCAGTCGCACCCTAATATATTTGCTTTTTAAATTTTTAAAATGAAATTTGTTTTTCTAAAGTTCTCTTAGTTTGTATACTTGAAAACCATAGGTCAATATTGCAAATAATATATTTTTCTGTGTCTGGTTTACCCAATAGTTTGTGTTTTCTGATATCTACTGATCTGACTTCTTTTTCCAGAGGTATATGAGGATTTCTGCTAGTTTTTATGTTGGAAATTTTAGGCATATTCCAAATAGAAGTATGAATTTCAGCAGAAGAAAAGCCATTATTAGGAAAGGGAGTCACTTATAGTATTTCAAAACAAACCCACCATTTCTGCAGAGCTGAACAGTTTACTTAGCCAATGAGGATATAAATATTTGCATATCTGATAGACTAATGCCAGCTCTAGATTTAACACACAGTGCACAGCTGCTGTCGGCTGATGATTTTACTCCTGCAAACTCAAATATTAACTAAACCAAATGATAGATTTTTAGCTTCTGTTAATAGAAGTTTTACAAAGTGGCTTGACTACCTGAGATAAAAGACATTCATGTTTTTCCAAGGTAAATGTAATTGCTTAAAAAAACTGCCTCAAATTGTGATATTAAAAAAAAAGTTTGATGTTAGAGGAAATGCATGTTAAAAGACAATATTTGAAAAATGATATAATGCAACAAACTGGGTTTTTACACCACCTAGTTTTCCATAACATAAAAGTAAATCCTGTCTGCTCACTCCAAAAGCAGAAGTCCTGTCAGGATTTACTGTTAGAAAATGTTAACTTTCCTTATTGCTTACATTTTTCTGTAAATTCAATACATCTGAAATGTGTTCAACTCTTTGATATACAGCAAATCAGTGTTCTTTATGTTACAGGAGATTTTAAAACTGATTTTTCAACTTTTAAAAATTATTGATTTTGACACAAATCTATAGAAAATACATCTTCTTGCTTGCTAGGTTAGCACCACTGAAAAAAAAAAAAAAATCCGAACACACACACACACAACAAAAACCTGAAGTGAGGTCATCCTCACAGAGATCTGGAGAGGGGAGTGCTTAGAGCAGGCACTGGGAGCAGTGTGATTAAAAAGCAATTTATACCACGTTGTCTTCACACTAATAACCACTCCATGTAAAAGCTCCCCAGGAATAAATGTGCTGTGGTAAAAAGTTGAGTCAATTTCACATTTTCAAAAACCAAACACTGTGTGTGTGTGTGTGTGTATACATATATATATACACACACATATATATTTGTGTGTATACATATATATGTATATATATATAGAACATTTAGTTAATCCTGTGCAAAAGGAATGGTCTGCTCTGGTGGAGAGCTTTTGAGTTGGGAAGATTGAGTTTTGCCTCATTGATCTTGGTCATTACTTAATTCTCTGTACTTCATTTGCCCTTTATGAAAATATGGAGGAATTATTCTTTCCTACTTGTAATGTAGACCAATGATTTAGTACCATCTCAGAAAATATCTTTAATATTTTCTGAAAATGCTATTAAATATACAGTATTGTTATAACATAAATGTAAAGAGTTATAATAAACCACTTAATATTAGCTTTCAGAGAAGAAAATCAAAAAGATCATTTAACTCAAATGTTACCCTCATGTTAAAATGTCAGCCTTTGTCTGAACCAAAAATAAAAGTCAATGTGGAATCATCCTAAGGTTGTCAGACAGGGTGAGAGGAACATACTAATATTGCCTCATTTTCTTATTCAGTAGAACCCCTTTGGATAGTTCTTGAAACTCTTTGTGTCTCAGGTTCCTGTTCTGTAAAATTCAGGCACTAGGCAGATGATATTGAAGACCCAGTTTTAGAATTATATCTGTAGCATGAATTAAATTTGTTCCCATTTGAGAATATTTCACTTGACAGTTATTTAGATTATAAAAGCTGAATAATAATTTGAAGGAGACATAATGCAAGAAACTTGATTTAATTAAGAACTAGCCTTTAAACATGTGTGTGGGGGGCAGGGAGAGGGTCAATAACATTATATAACAGCAAAGAGGTAGAACATCTAAAACTGCCACATATTTCTGGTGGGAACTGTAAAACTCACTTTGAAAAGCTGATGGGAAGGTCAAAATATTTTTAAAGATAACCACTTATGATTAAAAATGTTAGTAACTTGATTTAATTGAAACTAGCCCTAAAAAAAAAAAAAAAAAAAAAAAAAAAGAGGGTGGTTACGAGTTCTCAACACTAATTCTTGGTGAAGATGTGATACAATTGAAACTCTAATACACATTGTTTGGAGTTTCTTGTAAAGTTAAACACACACCTACCCCATGTCCAGCAATGCCACTCCTACCAAAGAGAAATGAAAACTTACATCCACAATGAAAGACTTGTATAGGAAAGTTGATATTGGTTTATTCGTAATAGCCCCAAGCTGGAAGCAATTCAAATGCCCACGAATAGAATAAGTAATTTTTGTATTTTCATACAATGAAATAAATATTAACCGGCAATATAAAGGAAAAAAATACTGCAACAGCATGGAGAAAACTCAAAAATGTTATGTTAAATGAATGAAACCTGATGTGATAACATATGGTTCATTACATGAAGTTAAAGAACAGGCAAAACTATGAGCAAAAGTTGATTAACTGGAAGGAAACATGAGAGAACATTCTTGAGGGACTGAAATAATCCATACCTTGACTGGGGTGATTGTTATACATTTGGAAAGAATGGAATATACATTTATCAAAATAAATTATACTCAAGACATTTGCATTTAATGTAAAATGTAAATTTTACCCTGATTTTTAAAAAAGGGTGAGGGGATGCTTTTATGGTAAGTGGAAAAGTTGACAATGGAAGGATTAAGGGCCTACCTTATAGGAAACAATAGGATGTTGGTGGTTTATGGGCAGGAAAGTAGATATTATTTAATGGGCAGGAAAGTAGATATTATTTACAGCAATGATTGGAAGAGATGAACTCACTTAGTCCTGAAGTGGAAAGTGTTTTAAGTTTAGACAAAGCAGTAGTCTATAGTTATTTCACTCTGCCCTTTATGCTGATCGAAAACAAGCAAAAAAAGGAAAAAAAAATCTCCTTCCTCCTTCTTCATGATTTTAGAACTTCAGATAATACAGGTACCTCTTCAAATTTGGAAAATAGTAGAAATTTCCTACTCTGAAAGACTGGGTTTGTTCTACATGGTTACTATAAAGGCCCCCAAGTAGTGTAATACATTGTTTCTACACCTAAAACTCAAGAAATGCTTGAGGAATTTGCTAGACAAAATGCAGTATAAAGGTTTGCATGCTAGGGAGCGGCTAGTAAGTGAGATACATTGAAAACTTAGGCAACCACAAGGACTAATCACTCACCCATTCCTCATGCATTTTTGAGAGTAGATGCAGAGCCTTGGGTTTTAATTGTACGTGAATCCAGTGTCCCTGAAAGTGAATGCTGATTAGCATAGCTCTGCTAGGTTGTATGTTTTCTGAGCACCTGGGCTGCTGTTGATCCGTATGTTCCACTATTATTAGGGTGGGACGTGGGTGGGGAAGTTCATTTGTAACTGATGGGTCAGCTCAAACATAAACAGATTTTGACTCCAGGTTATGATTCATAATACATATTTCTTCCATTAATAGTCCGTTCAGTAACCTGAATCAGATTTCATATAATGTAACTTCACAAAACACAAAATCACTTTGTATTGTCTTGATTAATCTGCTATAAATCAGGCTGAAAACTCCATTTTGATATAGATTAAAAAATACCTTCCACAAGTCAACTTCAGACTAGTAAATTAATCGTTTATGTGAAGAGGAACCTTGATGATTTATAGAGTTTCTTTGAAACACAGCATAGTATTTGAAAGGAATTACTTAAAAGAAAAAGAACTTCTGTTGAAAGAAAGATCTCATATAACTTCCTGGTAATATGTTACTTTTTCATTAAATTTGCTTTTTATTTGGAATAGCTTTTGGCCCACTTGCTACAAGATTACATTTTAAACTGCCAACAAAATTATGTTTATCTCACAAAAGAAGTCTAACCAGTTTATTAAAAAGGCATCTACACATAAAATCCCTGTCTTCAAATATTTGAAGGCCTGTCATGTAGAAGAGGGAGATTTTCAAGTAGGAAAAACCTTCTAAATGGTAGAAGAGGAGCAGATTTCCAGGGAAATGAAAGAATTTGTAATATTTACAGAATGGAAGTAGTTGAGTCTCCTGAAATAGATGTTTATCATCAAAGGTTTCAAGCCTCTGAGGTTAAATACCTCTTAGAAATGTTGCATAGAGAATTCTGCGGTATGTGAGAAACTGAACCACAGACCTCTACATTCCCAGCAACTCTAAGATTATACTTACGTGGTAGACATGAGTATTTTTTAAATGATACTTTCTTTAGAAACAGGTGTCTATAGAAAAGTGATTTCTAACATTGCCATAGAATGACCACACCACTTTTAGAGGAAAGAGTTGTTTATTATACTCCTTTCCTAAAACATGAAATTTTGGACAAATTAGGTAATTCAGTTGCTCCAGGAACTTAGAATTTATCTCATGACCTACCCCAATTTTGTAAAATTCTAATTATTAATAATTTCTTCTTTTACTAGGCCTGCGGTTCTTCAGATGTCATTCAGGTACCCTGGGAGTCCCTGAAACCCTTTTAGGGTGTCCTCATGGTCAAAACTATTTTCATAATAGTACTACGATATTATTTGCCTTTTGCCTTTTTTTTTTTTTTTTTTTTTTTGAGATGGAGTCTCCCTCTGTTGCCCAGGCTGGAGTGCAGTGGCGTGATCTTGGCTCACTGCAAGCTCTGCCTCCTGGGTTCACACCATTCTCCTGCCTCAGCCTCCTGAATAGCTGGGACTACAGGCACCCGCCACACACCCGGCTAATTTTTTGTATTTTTAGTAGAGACGGGGTTTCTCTGTATTTGTGTTTTTCATTCTTATTCTCCACAAGAGTACAGTGGAGTTTTCTAGCAGCTGCGCGATATACGACATCATCACAGACTATGTATAGAAGCAGATATGAGAATACCACTGTCTTCTAATAAAGCAGACATTAAAGAGACATCAAAAAAATGATAAACAATGCCACTTTTGTCTTGGAAAATACCCGCTTTTCATTAAAAGTGTTATTTATGTTTACATACGATGGGTTATTTATTAGTTTAGATAAGTAATATTTTTTTAAATTTCTCAGTTTTAATTTCTTTTTTTTTTTTAATATCCAAAGAGATTTATTCTGAGCTAAATATAAGTGACCATGGCCTATGACACAACCCCAGGAGATCCTGAGAACATGTGCCCAAGGTGGTTGGGCTATAGCTTGGTTTTATACATTTTAGGGAGACATGAAACATCAATCAATACTGCTAAGACATACATTGGTTTGGTCTGGAAATGCATGACAACTCAAAGTGGGGTGCTTCCAGTTCATAGGTGGATTTAAAGATTTTCTGATTGGCAATTGGTGGAGAGTTTATCTAAAGACCTGGAATCAATAGAAGGGAGTGTCTGGGTTAAGATAAAGAGTTGTGGAGACCAAAGTTCCTATTATGCAGATGAAGCCTCCAGGTAGCAGTCTTCAGAGAGAATTAATTTCAAATATGGTAAATATCAATAGATACAGCCCACATAAATTATAGCGAGGGTAAAAGAGTTATGAAATCAAAACATTTGATAGAACTGCTCTGGCAAGTCAGAGACTCCTTCCAGCTGGGCACGGTGGCTCACACCTGTACTCCCAGCACTTTGGAAGGCCAAGGTGGGTGGATCACCTGAGGTCAGGAGTTCAAGACCAGCCTAGGCAACATGGTGAAACCCCGTCTCTACTAAAAATACAAAAATTAGCCAGGCATGCTGGCAGGTGCCTGTGATCCTACTACTAGCGAGGCTGAGGCCTGAGAATCACTAGAACCCAGAAAGTAGAGGTTGCAGTGAGCCAGGATCACGCCATTGCATTTCAGCCTGGGTGAAATGAGACTCTGGAAAAAAAAAAAACAAACCCACTCCTCCCTTCTTATTACTTTTACCCATGAAACCTAGATCTACATAAGATATATTCAATATCTATGTGATCTGAGAATCTTGCAAACACTTGAAGACAGTGTAATAATTTCCCTCTCTTAGTCTCCCCTTTGCAGATAAAGGGCCATCAGTTCCTTCAGTCACTAGACACAACATATGATTTTGAATTCCCACACTATTTGATAGGTCTTTTTTGAATGTATTTCAGTGAGTGATGTATCATCTTAAACATAGCACTCAGAATAGAGGAAAATATTGTAGGTCATACATTTAATGGTAGAGTGGGACCATTATCTTTATTATTGGAATTTTGGTGCTATTCATACTGCTAAAGATTGAATTAACATTTCTGGCAGCTATTATCATGATTTTTTGATACACATGGAGCTTACAGCTAACTAAGATTCCCAAATGCTTTTCAGTTAAGCTACTACTTCTAGGCTACATTTTCCCGATCTTTAATTTTTGTAATAATTCTCTTTTTATCCAACTGAAGATTTTACTCCTTATTAAATTGAATCTTATTTGATTTATCCTAATTATTGCAACATGCTGGGATATTTTCCAGATTGCCATTGTGCATCTGGAATGTTAGTCTTCTCAGCTTTGAAGCATCCAAGTATTCAATAAACATGGCATTTACATGTGAATCTAATCGTTGATGCTGGACAAGGCCAAGGGAGGAGTTCTGTGATCCATCACCATAAAACTTTTTTCATGAAGAAGGTATTTTCCCTCTTCAGATCCATCATCACTTTCCTTAGAGGTGGTCTCTTTGTGTCCTGACTGAACTCATTCCTATGAGCCATAAAATTATTGTTGACCTTCAGGAACTACTAACTATCCTGTCACTTATCTTCACACCTACCCTGAACTTCACATCGCCCTCCATATGTTCACCTTTTTATATGAGAACACTGCTATTTGAAAGAAAGCAGGACCGAGTTGAGTGGCTTTACTTTCTGTTATCAATTATTTTATACCTTCTTCCCCATGCAGACCTTCTACCACTTTTATCTTTCTCTTGCTCTAGACATAGCTTTAGAAGACTTTGTGTTGTCATTAGGGTTTCTTACAAATCTTCTCTCATTTTGGGCTTTCTACTCAAGTGACCTTGTTCCTTCTTGCTAGGGTACTGTCTTCACCATTGGTGAGTTATTCCTCCTGGAACCTACTGTACAAACCTTTACAGAAACTGCAGTTGTCAGGTTGTTCCCTGGGCTGCCACATGACCTGTTTGGATACTTGTCTCTTCTGTAATGTCTCCCTCTTGTCATGAGCAGCTTTTGTTTTCATGAGTTTCTGGCCTGGGTTCTTGCTTATCTTTCTACGTTAACACTTTGAGTCCACCTTTTCTAAAGTGTGTGGTATCCATATGGTTATGTTTAGCTTTTTCTTATTTTGGCTTCTTGAACTCTGAAATAACACAATCATTTAAAAATATCTACTGTTCAAAATCTTGTAAGTTTAAAAATTTTTATGACATTTAAATACCATATTTATTTTCAATTTTTTTTCTTACTACCAAAAATACATTTATCTTATTTCTGTGATAGAATACAAATGTTTTGTTTTCATGGAATGTTTGATGTTAGTACAACTTGCCATGTGGTAAATGGCCTATATGTATTTGTTGACACAATGCTAACTCCTTCAAATATACTTTATTTCAATTAGAAAGTATTTTATTAGTGTATCAATGTTCCTAGCTTTTACCTACCACGGTAAAGTAAAAGTAAGAAAAATATGATTAGGTTCTTGTTTTCAAATAATTTATTGAGTGCCTATGAAGAAAAGGCAGAGTAGCAAAACAAACAATAAAATAATCAGGTGACAGTATATCAATTTGTTTAGCTGTTCATTTAGCAATGACTTATTGAGCATCTACTATATGCCAGTTTCTTCAATAGGCACCTGGGACACAAATATGTAAGGTATAGGCCATGTCATTAATGAATACCAATCCAATGGGGGTGGGGAATTCATATGATAATAATACAGTATGGTGAAAGCTAAGAGACATACACACATGAGAGACTATGGGAACCCAAGGAAAAGGAAACCAATGAGGCTCATACCCCTCAGCTCCACAGAAGAGAAGCAGGAATTTTAATCATGGATTGGTTTTTACCAGGCAGCAAGATGAAAAGCAGATTTCTTCAGAGAAGGGAACAAAGTGTGCAAAGGGGAAAGCAAAAGAAACTGGGCCATTTGACATGGTTGAGTGTTTGCTTTGTATATTGGGGGCAAGGGCTGGAGGTGAGTGATAAAAAGCAGTAATTTAAAATTTAGTATTTAAACCAGTAATTTTCTAATTGTGCTCTCTGAAATCCCTTACGAGCAATGGGATGGGAGCTGTGAAGATAAGAAAGCCGATCTGCAGGGCTCTGGGCTTCTCACCCCCGTTTTCACCAGGACAGCTTCTTCTTTGTTTGTTTCATCTACTGGACTTTTTAGTCAGGTTTTCTTGAAATAATTGTTTAAAGCTTTTTTGAAAAATGAAGCCCATTGCAACGGACAAAGGGGATGTCCTGATAAACAGGGGGCCAAGATGTTCATCCCAGGGGTGGTGTGAAGGATAGGTGGAAAGCAGGAAGACTAGTTAGATGGCCATTGTATTTACATGTTGATTCTTTCAAAATGTATTTATTGCACACCGACCCCAAGCCAGGTTAGAGTCTGGAAGTACAAAGTTTTGTGTCTGACAACTTGATTACAGAAGCAAGATTTGAAGTGGTTCTTGAATGATGTGTAGAAGATAAGGAAGGCTGAGCCTTTTACTTGCTTTTTTTCTCCTTGTAATTTTTCATTTTGATGAAACTTCAAACTTACAAAAAAAGTTGCATTTTACCTACTTTAAAAATAACTAAATCCTGTAGAACATATAGAAACATAGAAATGTTCATAGTTATATTTATTTTTCTATATTATTATAACATATATAACATATAATGTGTACCTTTCTTTAAATATATTTCTATTTTATAATGACAGAGATAAAAATAACCACTATATTGAATTCTCAAGTAATCCATGCTGTGGACTTTGAGAGCCTGAATTCTCGAGGATAAAATGACTCTCTTGTTTTACTAAGTTAAACATAGCTCCCTCTCAGTCACTGTACCCTACCATTAACGCTAATGTGAAGGCCTAACCTGGGGCTGTGCCCTGCTTTGTGGTTCAGGTGGACAGGGAGCCCAGATGAACATTCAAGTGCTTCTAGAACATGCATAGTCTGCTCTGTTGGGCTTTGTGTTGGGTTATAAGACAGAGCACATCTTGAAGAGTGTCACACCATTACACTTTTGAAAGAATTGAAAGAAAACCTCTAAGGCCAATTGAACAATTGGAGTTCTGTCTTGAGGATGGAGTTAGTTGGGAGTCCTTTGTGGTTTACTATGTGCCAGGCTATACGTTCATCCCATTTCTCCTATTATTTCATTTAATTCTAAGAACAAAAGGATAAAGGAAGAACTATTATTATTCTCATTTCATAAGTGACAAATTTTCTATGCTGCAGCTCAGAGTTGCTCTGTAAGTTTCCAAAGACCATAGATAGTATGTGGCAGAGCTGAGATTCAACTCGGGTGTGGTTGGGTTGCACTCCAAAGACCAAGCTCTTATGTAGTATTGTCCCCTGATGTTTCAAACCCATGCTCAGAACAGAGACTTGGTCAGAAACTCTTCTGGGAGAGGCCTGTGGGTACTTGACAGCTTCAGGCAGTCATCAGCTCCTGGCTCTCACAGCCCTGTCCCCTGGGCCTGCCTGTGATCACTGCTCTGTTGGCGAGGACTTGTGTGCTGCTGATAGAGATGGGAAAGTCTGTGGCTTAAAAATTTAGAAGGTTTTCTCTCATGTGAAGGAAGGCTTTAAGAGGGTAGTGCAGAGCAGACAGGCACTTCCTGGGCTCATCTGGAGCCTGAGTTCCTTTTATGTGTATGTTCTACCATCTTTAATACCAGTCGGTAGAAAGGTGGTGACTGAATCTCCAGCTGCTGTAGCCAGGCAGGAAGAAAGAAAGGGGGAAGCAGGACAGTCTCCAAGTGTCTGTCAAATCACTGAAGGGCCTTCTTTGTTAACTTCTCATTGGCCAAAACAAAGTCACATAATCACATCTAGATGCAGAGTAGGCTGGGAAATAAAAGCTTTTAGCTGAGCACATTGCCTCTCTAAACAAATGCAAGGTTATCGACAACAGAAGGGGAGAATGAATATTGGGTAGGCAACAAATCCTCCCTGACACATTTTCCTAACCTGAGATTTACCCAGTTTATTTCTAGGTTCAAAGACTGTCCACTGAAACCTGTGCTGGGTCTTTACTCTGGCTTAAGTGCTGAATGCTGGCTTAGTGAATTATGACATATTTTTATAGTGTTGTTTATGAAATTGACAACCATTCTCTTTAATTCTGGATCTAAAGAGTTGGAACCTACTCAGGAATATTGTTTTCTAAATCTTCTTTGAATCTTTGAACACATGGCTATCATGGGACAGAGACACCACTTGTCTCCATTACACCAATTAAGAATCTGAGGCCAAAGAGATCAACAACCTTTATTCAGAGTTGATGCAAGGTACTGCTATCCCTGACCTTCAGACTAGTGACGTGTGTGTGTGTGTGTGTGTGTGTGTGTGTGTGTGTGTGTGCATGTGCATCTTTTTTTTATGCTTTCAAGTCATTCAGTCAAAAGCAGGGCTTCTCAAGGGTAGAGGAAGGACCAGGACTTTCATGTATGTTGAGAAAAATTATCAAGAAAAAAAAAAGGAAGCACCCTAAAACAGGACCCCTAAATTGTAATGTTTCCAATGTTACATCTGAAAATGTACACTTTAAATGTTTACAAGTAAACATTAACGTTTTACAGTCACTTCTTTTATCCTCAACACATACACACCAAACCCCCTTAACAATCCCGTAATACTGTATCATTGTGCAAAATAGAATCTTAGCATTTGTTTAGAACACTGAATACTAAGGTCAATGTAT